>NC_135756.1:175000-320000 GCF_041903045.1 Epinephelus lanceolatus | reverse complement strand
CCAACAGAGACCAGCAGAGACCTGTAAAGACCAGTAGAGACCTGTAGAGACCTATAGAGACCAGTACAGACCAGAAGAGACCAACAGAGACCTGTAGAGACCAGTACAGACCAGCAGACTAGTACTGAGTGTCCACACGTTAACGTCTCGGTGTCCTCTGTGTGTCTCCATGGAAACGCCTCGGTGTCTCAGAGGAAACGAACTCTTCAGCAGGAACAGATGAGTTTTCGGTTCAGAGAGAAGGTCAGGTCTCAGTCCGTCGTCAGCAGGGATGAGCAGGTATGGCGCCTGCCGCACGGCATTCTGGGTATCTGTGCTGTGTCTCTGTTAGACTGTGTACATACTGTGTGTACATATGTGATGTGTATATGTGGTGTGTGTATGTGGTGTGTATGTAGGTCAGTGTGGCAGTAACATGTGTGTGTGTTATAAAACTGAATGAACAGTGAGCAGCTGTTGTGTCCTGCGGCTCGGTCTAATTCCTGAAGCTCTGCAGGGCTCTGTGTGTCATGTGATCAGAGTTCAGATCAATAAGAGACAGTCAGAGAACATGAATACTGTCTATTGATCAGAGGACAGCTGACTGCACATCAGCCTGCAGCTGGACATGACATCCTGCCCCTTCCCCCCCCCCCCCCCCCCCCCCCGCTGACACCAAGGTGATGTGTTCGTGAAGGAGTCTCATCAGCTGAGGACATGTCACTGCACCTGCTTTGTCAGGACACGTTCTGTCAGTCTGTCTGCGTTTACCTGTGTGTACCTGTGTGTGTCTCCAGGTGGGCGGCGGCGGCAGCAGTGACATGTGTTTCTTCTGTCACAGACGAGTGTACCTGATGGAGCGTCTGAGCGCAGAGAGTTTGTTCTTCCATCGCAGCTGTTTCCAGTGTTTCCACTGCGGCTCTACGCTGCGCCTGGCGGCGTACGCCTTTGACCAACACAACCGTGAGTCTCACGCAGTCTCACTGACTCTCACAGAGTCTCATCGAGTCTCTCCCAGTCCTACCATGTCTCACCCAGTCTCATCAAGTCTCACTGAACCACCGTCTGTGTATGAGCCTGTCAGAGTCTGAGAGATGATCAGGTATTTAAAACAACAGACTTTAATTCAAACAACAAAATTTTAATAAATATATTATTTTATTCTGTAACCAGCACAGTCTGTGGAGAGCACCAGGATTTAGTCTGTGGAGAGCACCAGGATTTAGTCTGTGATCATCAGTGTTTAGTCTGTGATCATCAGCATTTAGTCTGTGAACATCAGTGTTTAGTCTGTGATCATCAGCATTTAGTCTATGATCATCAGGATTTAGTCTGCACCGTCTGACCTTCGCAGTGGAGTCTTTATGATTTATTATTTATTGATGACTGTGTGAGAGTCTTTATGTTCAGCAGCCTGAGGTCAGGATGAACTCATGACTGCTGTCTGTTGGAACAGGACACATTATAAAGGCTCTTTATCTGCACACAGGACAGCAGCACTTTATCTCAGCAGATATTCAGTAATTAAAACTGAAATAAAAAAATAAATTACAAGCCAAAATTTACAGGTCACAGTGTACGCTTGTGAACCGCATCTGGTTGCCGTCACCATCAAAGACAACAAGTTAAAGTGCCACTGAAGTTAAGGTTTTTGGCTCAGAATATGAGAAAAGGATAACGGCCTTTTTACCATCATTACCAAGAGTGTCTCTCCGTTAGTTTGGTGCTACAGTATTTACACTGAATCATTCAGCATAACGTTTGCCAACCTTTGTTATCTCTGCCATTACAGATAAGTTAATGAAGCTAAGCTCCAGAAGTTAACGTTAGCTTAACTAGAGCCCTTTGGACAACAGCTAACAATGATGTACGATCACCAAAGTACAAAACTAGAACAAAATAGGCTAATGAACTCCCAGCAAACAAGGTGACATGATGAACAACGCAGCTAGGAGCTAACGTTAGGCTAGCTTTAGCTAACGTTAGCTAGAGATGTTAAAGATAACTTTAACTTTAACAATAACTATGTCAGGTAACAAACTGCGTTGGACTCGGGATGTTTTCTGTCAGGTAAATGTGGCCCGAGCCGGAAAGGTAACCTTACATGACATCTGTTGTGATCTGGAGCTATATAGGAAATAACATTAATTAAAATTAACTTGACCTTCAAGGGGCGGTGGGGGGTGCTGTTGGGGGGGCGGGGCACCCCCTAATATAATGGCAGGAAACACTGCTTGTGGTTCTCAGTTCAGAGGCCAAATAATAAAACCTTGTAGTTGTTGCCTAATGTTGTTTTTTGTTGTTGTTGTTGTTGTTTTATAGCATCATTTCTCACTGTGGTCAGTTAGCCTGCAGGCTGCTGTGTTTACATGACAACTCGTGCGAGACTCAAGAACTAGCACCACCACTAGGCAACTCGCGCAAGACTTGCTGATGGCTAGTGGTGGTGCTAGTTCTTGAGTCTCGCACGAGTTGTCATGTAAACACAGCAGCCTGCAGGCTAACTGACCACGGTGAGAAATGATGCTATAAAAGTGGAGTAACTTACGTCTTTTCAAGTCAGTGTTGCATGCTGCGGCTTCAGGGCACTTGGATTACGACGGATGAGCCGTTCTGACGTTTTTGAAATGCATTAGCGGAGTTTTATTCATTCATTCATCTTCTAACCGCTTCATCCTCTTGAGGGTCGCGGGGGGGTGGAGCCTATCCCAGCTGACATCGGGCGAGAGGCAGGGTTCACCCTGGATAGGTCGCCAGACTATCACAGGGCTGACACATAGAGACAGACAACCATTCACACTCACATTCACACCTACGGACAATTTAGAGTGATCAAGTAACCTAGTCCCCAGTTTGTATGTCTGTGGACTGTGGGAGGAAGCTGGAGTGCCTGAAGAGAACTTACGCTGACACAGGGAGAACATGCAAACTCCGCACAGAAGGGCTCCCACATCCGGGATCGAACCGGCAACCCTCTTGCTGTGAGACGACAGTGCTAACCACCACACCACCGTGCCGCCCCGGAGTTTTATTACATTTTCAAAATGTGGGTTCCATGCACTTCAAGTGTAGCTGTTATTCCAGCTAGGTGTTATCCTCCGATTTGTCTCTACATACAGAATCTACATTCAGTGAATGTAGAGTCTGTAGGCAAAACCCCGGAGATCTTGCCTCTGGAAGAAGAGCGGAAGAGCCCTGGTTTCCGGTTGTAGGCTGTTTGTAGTCTGCATGATATTGACCAATCACGTTTCAGCCGGCTGCAGTTGTTGCCAGGTTAAACGCTCTGTGTGGTGAACTAACGAGGTGGAACATAATTGGCGTCACTGCAAACTCTGAATCCATCGCAATGGTTCAGCATATTTACTTATATATAAACGGAGGTCGGAAACGGAAATTCGCCTCCTCCGCCCAAATCAAACCGGAATGCCAAAAAATCGGGGGTCTGTCCCCAGAGGCTGTATCGGCGTCTGCCAGAAGTCAGATGCTGAATACAGCTGATGAGTTGCAAGAATATCCTCCGATACCCCAAACGAGTTTTGTGGATTAAAAACTACATTGGACTTCTTGTGGGCATGAGGGTCAGTAAGTACTGTCTGTATTTTCATTCTAAAGTGGCCATTTCCTTTAACAAGCAGGTGAACAGGTGTACCTAATAAAGTGGCCATTTCCTTTAACAAGCAGGTGAACAGGTGTACCTAATAAAGTGGCCACTGAGTGTATATCAACTTGATGAAATTATTATATTCAGACTCGAACCAGAATCAGCTCCATCTGTCTCTCTGTACCTTCTGACTTCCTGTCTGAAGTCCTGCTCCTGTTCGTCCTGGATCAATCAGCTGATCAGTCATCGCTCCATCTGTCTCTCTGATTTCACGCTGATCACCGCAGCTCGCCACCCATCACTGGTTAACCACATGATGCTGTCATGTGACCTGCGACTGTGTCTGTGTGAACAGTTGGAGCCTCAAGCGTTACCACCACCACAGATCTATCTGTGTGTGTGTGTGTGTGTGTGTGTGTGTGTACACACTATGCATAAACAAAGCTGGTCCTGTGTGTTTGACCTTCAGGAAATATAGATCAGTTCTCAGCAGCCAATCAGAGCGCAGCGGTCTCATGGGCACAGTTTGAAGTGTGAGGCGGGAGTGAGTTTGAATGTTGGTATAAGAGGAGCTGACGCTCGCTGTGTGTTCTGATGTTTCAGGGAGGTTTTACTGTCTGCAGCACTACGACTCTCGACTCAACGCCCCGACTGCCAAGAGGAGGTCAACGCCGTCCGACAGAGGCACCTCACACCGCACATCAGTCGTAAGGAAACTTTCTGACCGATTAAGATTCACAAATTCAAACCTTAAATTCAAATCCAGATTTCATTTGGACTCAGAAACTTTCATCAGCTTCACATTTAAAACGATCAATAACCTCATCAGATGATTGATCAGAGGGTGTGATTGATTCGTCCACAGGCGTCTCTGTGTTCAGCCCCGTCAGGCTCCTCTGCAGACTCTCTGATCTCAGCAGAACGTCGGCGCTCCTCAGGTGAGTCCACGTCACCTGCGTCATGTCATGTCTTCATGTGTGTCACACTGAGCGCGCTCCTTAAACTGGAATCAATGTGGGCTTTAGTGTGTGTGTGTTTCTGTGTGTGTCTGTGTGTGTGTGCGGCTGTGTTGGTGTGTCGTCAGTGGTTTCTGTGATGGCGGCGACACCCGAGAGGATTGAGCTGGAGAACTACCGCCGCAGCTCGACCAAGGTGGAGGCGGAGCTTCTGGAGGAGCCAGAGGAGGTGTCAGAGGAGACGCTGAACCGCTTCAACCTGAGCATGGACGAGAAGGTCCGCCACAGATCCAGGTCTGAGTCTGCTCCGTATGGAGAGTTGTTAACGCCACGAAGAAATACAAAAACATGGACTGACAGGAAAATAAATAAAATAATCGACAGAGAGAAGAGACGTAAAAAATAAAAGTCAAATGTTTCTTCGTGTCACAATTTAAGGTTCAGTTTCTGAATCTGGGCTTTTAGGTCACAAATAAACAACCAGACACTAAAAGTCAAAACCTTTGACCTTTGACCTTTGTTGTTTCAAATTTAATTTAAATAAAAATTCCATGCAAAATATTTTTAAATGTATTTTTGACTTTTTACATCACAGTTAGCATTTTTAAATAAAAAAAATCACCCGTAAAATCTGAAGTGTAATTTTAGATTATAAATTAAATTATAAAATAATATATTTAAATTATTATACAATAATTATTAAATTATTCAAATTTATATTCAACACATTATGTTTCAAGTTAGAATTATGTTATGTATGCTGATCCTTCTGATCAGTCTCCAAAAACTCTGGCATACATAACATAATTCTAACTTGAAACATATGATTTAGTATTTTTTATGTTACTGAGATATCTTTATAACCATTGTGTTGTCAGTATTGATCCTCCATATATGTTTGTATTGATTGATTTGTCAGTATTGATCCTCCGTACGTCGGCTGAGACTCAGTGTGAACTGTCTGTTTTCAGTTCAGGGTCGGAGATGGAGGAAGAGGAGGAGGAAGGCAGCTGTCGACATCGTGTGACATCAGAAGAGGCCAAAGCTTCATGGAGGGAAACTCTGCAGCAACACCTCCACCTGAGGGAGGAGGAGGAGGGGGCAGAGGAGGAGGAGGCAGAGGAGGAGGAGGAGGAGGAGGAGGATGAAGATGATGATGATGAAGAAGAAGAAGAAGAAGAAGAAGAAGAAGAGGAGGAAAGCAGTGAGGTGGAGTCCAGTGACGGTGAGTCTCACATAGGGCTGCACGATTCTGGAAAAAATGAGAATCACGATTTTTTGGCTTTTAATTGAGATCACGATTCTCTCACGATTTTTTTCAACATAAAGATTTATTGTGCTTATTTCCTGATACAAAAGGAAAAGTAACAAAAATTATAAATAAATAATAAAAAAATATCATTAAATAACAAAGCCTATGATTGTGCCTGATACAAGAGACACAAGGCACATAAACTCTGGTCAGCAGAGAGGGAACACTCCTGTTTTTAGCTTAAATGCAACAGCTGACAGCCTGACACTGACCATAAAAACAATAAAAACAATAAACTTAGTCTCTTCTCTTCTCTTACAGCTTTTGAACAATTTTAACAATAATATCAATGTTGAACAACATTTTTCTGAGGTAGGTATTCCAGGCCTGGAATTAAGTCATTTTTAGGGCAAGGCCACTTTGGCCTTTGATAAATACAAATTTATTGCGGCACCAAGGCCAAAACCAATGGCGCAATAACAATATGTGCAACTACACTGAATGAAGACAAAACAATATATGTGTTGAAAAACTGTACTGAGTTTATTAAAACTGTAAACTGGACATTTGACTTTTCCACAAAATGCTGGGTGATAAATGTTATTAAAATTAAATTAAAATGTGAACAATTCATAATATTCATTGTTATTGTTATGATAAAATAAAGTCTAAATGGACTAAGGAAGATCAAAATTAAACATTTCAACATCATGCATTTAACAGGAGTATTCACCTAACATAGCCTACATATCTTTAATTATATAATTGTTTATATGTCTACGTACATTTTACATAAATCCCCAACATTTAATTTGCCTTTACAAAAATCCTCTTCCTTCATTTAATTTAACAGTGTTTATTGTATTGTATTATATGTATTAATTCTGTACAGGATCTTGTATGTTCTTTAATGTGTGTTCAATTTATTAAAAGAAAAAAACAAAAAAACATTTTGGTGAACCCTGCAGCAAAGTGAACCGTCTTCCTCAGAGAGGATCTTTGCCTCCCAGTTTGTTCCTGGCGGCAGAGCAGAGTGATCCGTCTTTCTTCTCTGAGGATCTTTGTCCCATGAGAGCAGGCAGCAGGCTGTTCTTATCTATCGCTCTTCTCTCCGTGTCCGCATTTAAAACATCTTTCGCTGGCGATTTGACAGTCACTAGAAGCACATTATGACCCTTTGTAAAAGTTTCTGTGTGGTACCTGTGTTGTACATGAGCTAACGTTAGCGGCTAAGGACTGAGAGGCTGTCCGGTATGTGTGTGTGTGTGTGTGTGTGTGTGTGTGTCTGTCTGTCTGAGGAGTGTCAGTACATTAAAGGAGCTATATGTAAGAAATCTAAAGCAAATAGTCATAAAATCCTCCTAATATGTCACAGAGACTAAGGAATAATGTTCATGTAACATACTGATCTCACCGACAAAAATAGTACAGCCAGCATTTAAAAAACATTTTTACAGTCTGCAAATCATGTTTATGTTTTGAATTTGTGTTTCGGCCTGTTGCACCACCCACCGCCGTCTACCAGTCACACTGTCAGTAGAGTCTCAGCATCAGTTACAGTTACGACTGAGCTACAACAGCACGGCAAGCAGCATTATCAGTGTCCTGGTACATAGCATTAGCAGCCGGCTCCTACTCAGCTGTATCCCGGCAGCAGCGTTAGCAGCAGAGAAGCCAGACTTGCTCGAACAGTCTGCTGGAAAACCGAAGATCAAGGACGCGGTGACGCGGCCCTGCCACAGCAGCCGCCTGTGGGCAAACAAATCAGTCTCCAGCGTGCCGCTGTCCAGCAACCTCGAATCTGTAGGGGAGGGGGGGCGGACACGACTCACAGCAGTATTTTGAATTTGAGTGCAGTAACCGTTTTGGCCACATTCTTACATACAGCGCCTTTAACTTCTTAGCCGTAGCCTTGCTGTTAGCCATGGTAATGTTATCGTCGGCAGCCCTGAATAGCTTGTAAATCTTTAGCATAGTTAGTTAACACATTTAACCTTTAACGGGGAAAAAAATGGTAGTAACCTCAGGAAGAGCAACTGAGGAGGGACGGACGGACAGACGTGCAATAGATGTCGTACAGAACAGATCAGCATAATAAATTAACAGTAATCCATATGACACAATGAGACAGAGAGAGAGAGAGAGAGATGCAGGTAATGACAGTAGCTTACAACAACATTATTGAAAATAATAATATTATAGTTATAGTTCTGGCTACTGTGGTACAATATGTTGAAAGAATGTATTAATATCTGGCAGTATACATGTGTGACAATAGTCATATGTGTATAATAACAGTAGAAGTATGACTAATGACTAATGATGGCAGCAGCAGCAGGAGGCATCTGGCAGGACCACGGCAGCAGCACAACCACACACGTCACGCTGTCCAGGCACCGCTGTGATATGAGTTAATCTGAGAGACAGTGGAGCACAAAGGCTCCGGAGAAGAAGCCGAGTTAGTGACATCCAGAATGGCCGAGTTAGCAAGATGCAGTAATAGGATATGAGAGAGAGAGAGAGAGAGAGAGAAGGTGCCCGGTGTATTATAGGGGGGTCCTCCGGCAGACTAGGCCTAAGTCAGCCTAACTAGGGGCTGGTACAGGGCAAGCCTGAGCCAGCCCTAACTATAAGCTTTATCAAAGAGGAAAGTCTTAAGTCTAGTCTTAAATGTGGAGACGGTGTCTGCCTCCCGGACCGTAACAGGAAGATGATTCCACAGGAGAGGAGCCTGATAGCTGAAGGCTCTGGCTCCTGATCTACTTTTGGAGACTTTAGGGACCACGAGTAACCCTGCGTTCTCAGAGCGCAGTGTTCTGGTGGGATAATATGGCACTATGAGCTCTCTAAGATATGACGGAGCTTGACCATTTAGAGCTTTATAAGTTAACAGTAGGATTTTAAATTCAATTCTGGATTTTACAGGGAGCCAGTGCAGAGAAGCTAAAACAGGAGAAATATGATCTCGTTTCTTAGTTCCTGTTAGTACACGTGCTGCTGTATTCTGAATTAGCTGGAGAGTTTTTAAGGACTTACTAGAGCTACCTGATAATAGAGAGTTACAGTAATCCAGCCTTGAGGTAACAAAAGCATGGACCAATTTTTCTGCATCTTTTCGGGTCAGGATAGGCCTAATTTTCACAATATTACACAGATGAAAAAATGCAGTCCGTGAGGTTTGTTTTAAATGAGAATTAAAAGACAAATCTTGATCAAATATTACTCCGAGGTTTCTTACGGTAGTGCTAGAGGCCAGAGCAATGCCATCTAGAGAAACTATATCATCAGATAAAGAGTCTCTGAGTTGTTTGGGGCCAAGAACAATAACTTCAGTTTTGTCTGAATTTAACATCAGGAAATTGGTGCTCATCCAAGTTTTTATGTCTTTAAGGCAGTTATGGAGTTTAGTTAATTGATTACTTTCTTCTGGCTTCATCGATAAATACAACTGAGTATCATCCGCATAACAATGGAAATTTATAGAGTGATTTCTAATGATGTTACCTAAAGGAAGCATATATAGAGTAAATAGGATTGGTCCGAGCACAGAACCTTGCGGAACTCCAAAACAAACTTTAGTATGTAAGGATGATTCATTATGAACGTCAACAAACTGAAAACAATCAGATAAATAAGATTTAAACCAGCTTAGTGCAGAACCTTTTAGGCCAATTAAGTGATCCAGTCTCTGCAGTAGAATTTGATGGTCAATTGTGTCAAACGCCGCACTAAGATCTAATAAAACAAGAACAGAGACAAGTCCTTTGTCTGAAGCAATCAGAAGGTCATTTGTAATTTTAACTAGTGCTGTCTCAGTGCTATGATGCACTCTAAATCCTGACTGAAATTCCTCAAATAAATTATTATCATGGAGAAAATCACACAGCTGGTCTGCGACTACTTTCTCAAGGATCTTTGACATAAAGGGAAGATTAGATATTGGTCTATAGTTGGCTAACACCTCTGGATCCAGGGTGGGCTTTTTTAGGAGAGGTTTAATTACAGCTACCTTAAAAGACTGTGGTACATAGCCTGTTAATAAGGATATATTGATCATATCTAATATATGAGTGTTAACTAAAGGAAAGACCTCCTTAAGTAGCCTAGTTGGGATGGGGTCTAAGAGACATGTTGATGATTTAGATGAAGAAATCACTGCGGTCAATTCTTGAAGAGAAATTGGGGAGAAGCAATCTAAATATATATTAGGTCTTACAGCTGTGTTTGAGGTTAGATAGGTACTATCTGAGGACAGGAGGTCATGAATTTTGCCTCTAATAGTTAGAATTTTGTCATTAAAAAAGCTCATAAAATCATTACTGCTAAGGGCTAAAGGAATACAAGGCTCAATAGAGCTTTGACTCTCAGTCAGCCTGGCTACAGTGCTGAAAAGAAACCTGGGGTTGTTCTTGTTTTCTTCTATTAATGCTGAGTAATAGTTTGCTCTGGCATTGCGGAGGCCCCTCTTATAAGTTTTGAGACTGTCTGCCCAGATTAAACGAGATTCTTCCAGTTTGGTTAATCGCCAATTCCTTTCAAATTTTCGCAATATTTGTTTTAACCTACGGGTTTGAGAGTTATACCAAGCAGCAAACTTTCTTTGCTTTGTTACCTTCTTTTTAAGAGGAGCTACAGAGTCAAGTGTTGTTCGTAGTGAGCCTATGGTGCTATCGACAAGATGATCAATTTGGGAGCGGTTAAAGTCGGTACAGGAAACCTCTGTTACTGAGGGACTTGGTATTGAATTTAACGACGGAGTAATCTTTTCCTTAAATTTTGCGACAGCACTATCTGATAAACATCTAGTATAGTAACTGTTGCTGAGTGGCGTGTAATCGAGTAAAAAGAAATCAAAAGTAATCAGTTAATGATCCGATAGCGAGGGATTCTGTGGAAAGACTTTTAGGTTATCAATTTCAATTCCATACGTCAGAACTAGATCGAGGGTATGGTTAAAACAGTGAGTGGGTTCATGTACACCCTGACTGAAGCCAATGGAGTCTATTAATGAGATAAACGCGGTAGCCAGGGAGTCATTATCAACGTCAACATGAATGTTAAAATCGCCTACAATAATAACTTTATCTGATTTAAGAACTAAACTGGATAAAAACTCTGAGAATTCAGATACAAATTCAGAATACGGGCCAGGAGCATGGTACACTATAACAAATAAAAGTGGCTGCGAGGTTTTCCAGGTCGGATGTAAAAGACTAAGAACGAGGCTTTCAAATGAATTATAATCTAGTTTAGGTTTAGGGCTGATTAACAGACTAGAGTTAAAAATGGCTGCAACTCCCCCTCCTCGGCCGCTGCCTCGAGGAATGTGGGTATTATTATGACTGGGAGGAGTGGATTCATTTAGACTGACATATTCATCTTGACACAGCCAGGTTTCAGTGAGACTGAGTAAATCAATATGATTATCTGATATTAATTCGTTTACTAACACTGCTTTAGACGATAGAGACCTGATATTTAACAGTCCGCATTTAATTCTCCTGTTTTGTCTTTCTGTCACAGAAGAGGTTTTAATTTTTATTTAAATAATTTAGGTGGTCGGAGGACAGACACTGTTTGTATGAAACTATGAAAACTATGGCTGGGTAACTGAACTAGAAGCTCAGAGAGGCGTATAGGACTGTTGTGTTGTTGGGATGTGTATTTGTGTTGTGGTGTTGGGATGTGTATTTGTGTATTTGTGTTGTGTTGTTGGGATGTGTATTTGTGTTGTGTTGTTGGGATGTGTATTTGTGTTGTGTTGTTGGGATGTGTATTTGTGTTGTGGTGTTGGGATGTGTATTTGTGTATTTGTGTTGTGTTGTTGGGATGTGTATTTGTGTTGTGTTGTTGTGGTGTGTATTTGTGTTGTGGTGTTGGGATGTGTATTTGTGTTGTGTTGTTGGGATGTGTATTTGTGTTGTGTTGTTGTGGTGTGTATTTGTGTTGTGTATTTGTGTTGTGTTGTTGGGATGTGTATTTGTGGTGTGTATTTGTGTTGTGTTGTTGGGATGTGTATTTGTGGTGTGTATTTGTGTTGTGTTGTTGGGATGTGTATTTGTGTTGTGTTGTTGTGGTGTTGTGTTAACGTGTTGTTGTTGTGTCTTTGTGTATTTGAGTCGCACAGCTCCTGGCAGATGTTGTGTATTTATGTTGTGTTTATGTGATGTTCTGTTGTTGTATATTAGTGTTGTGATGTTGTGTAGTTGTGATGTTGTGTAGTTGGTCCCTGTACCAAACCTCACTGATCAACTCATGAAGTTTATGTGTATGAACAGACAGCGTGTCACATGACGCAGCAGTCATGTGATCATTTAAACAACATGGCTGTCATTGTTTTGATCAGCTGATTGTTGTAAACGTTTGTTGTCTCTCATACTGACGGTCAAAACAACAACAACAACACCACAGTAACAGTTTGTACTGGGAACACTGGTCAGGCACTGATTCAGGTAGGTCGCACCTGTCCCACAGACAGACTCTGTTACTGAGTCTCACAGTATCCAGGTGCATCATGGGAAATGTAGGATCCAATAAAAGTCACTCTGTTCCTAGACTCACAAGTCAGTCTTTAGACGCTTTGCTTAACTAAAGACTGATGACTTTCTCCCTGATTTTGTGTTTAGATGGGCGGATACAATTTCAGAGTTTAAAAAAACTCCCTACGTTGCAGAACCAATAGTAAATCTGCAGGGCGGTCCTTCGGTGGCTCGCTGAACTCTTGTGCTTGTAAACATAGTCCCACTAGAAACACGTATAGCGGTACAAAATGGCTCAGCCACGCTCACAGAAAACGCCGTCAAAGTTAGTGGATGTTTGTCGCGTTTGCGGCGACACATTCTCGCCAACTAAAAGAAACAAACATAATCTTTTACAAGGCCATGACTCATCCGTCTGGCCGGACTATAGAGGCAATCGCCTTGTTGTTTACAAATACTTCGGGTAGAAAACCAGCAGAGCTTTTAGCTATATATATATATATATATATACACACATATATATATATATATATATATATATATATATATATATATATATATATGTGTGTGTGTGTGTGTGTGTGTGTGTGTGTATATGTATATATATATATATATATATATATATATATATATATATATATACAGTTGCAATCAAATTTATTCAACCCCCATTGCATATTAGGCCTATTGGCAAAATATACAATTTCTCAGCTGTTTGTAATAAACAGATTACACAAGAACTGTTTAAGTAGTTCAATGAAACTAATATTACAAGGGTTTTGATCCAAATTCAACACAAAATGCTACTTTTAATAACTACTGCAGTCTCAAAATTATTCAACCCCTTCATGACAAGCATCTTCAGTACTTAGTAGAGCACCCTTTTGCTGTTATGACCTGCTGCAAACGTGATGCATAGCCAGACACCAGCTTCAGACAGCGTTCCTGAGGAATCTTAGCCCATTCCTCATGGGCAATGGCCTCCAGTTCAGTAATATTCTTGGGTGTGCGTTTTGCAACCGCCTTCTTCAAATCCCACCAGAGATTTTCTATGGGGTTCAAGTCAGGTGACTAGAATCTTCCATTTCTTCTTCTGAAACCAAGCCTTGGTGGACTTTGAGGTATGCTTGGGATCATTATCCTGTTGGAAGGTCCAATGACGCCCAAGCTTCAGCTTCCTCACAGACGGCACAACGTTTTTACCTAAGATTTCCTGATACTTGACTGAATCCATCGTGCCCTCCACACGCTGCAGGTTTCCAGTGCCAGAGGCAGCAAAGCAGCCCCAGAGCATCATTGAGCCACCGCCATGCTTCACTGTAGGCAGGGTGTTCTTCTCAGCATATGCTTCATTCTTCTTCTTCCAGACATACCGCTGTTCCATAGGCCCGAAAAGTTCCAGTTTTGTTTCATCACTCCACAGAACAGAATTCCAAAACTTCTGTGGCTTATTTATATGGTTTTGAGCATATTGGAGCCGACTTTTCTTGTGCTTTTGGGTCAGTAGTGGTGTACGTCTTGGAGTCCGGGCATGGAGCCCTTCAGTGTTTAGTATGCGCCTTATTGTACAAACTGAAACCTCAGTGCCTGCTGCCAACAAGTCTTGCTGCAGGTGTTTTGCAGTCACTCGAGGGTTTTTGACCACTTGCCTCCTCAGGAATCTGGTGGCAGCTGCTGATAGTTTCCTCTTTCTGCCACGTCCAGGTAGTGTAGCCACTGTTCCTTTAACTTTGAACTTGCAAACTATGCTTCCACCTGTATCTCTAGGAACATTCAGAGCTTTTGCTATTATTTTGTATCCTTTTCCTTGTTTGTGCAAGGCAATGATTTCTTCTCTGAACTTTTTGTACAATTCTTTTGACTTAGCCATATTTCTAACATGCAATCAAACGTCACTCTCAACAAAACCCCTAGCCAGTCCAGGTATTTATGTGTTCTGTCTCAAGCACACCTGAACTAATGAAGCCCTTGATTAGTTGCACCAGGTGTGCTTGAAACAGGGGGTTGAATAATTGTGATTAGTTGCATCAGGTGTGCTTGAGACAGGGGGTTGAATAATTTTGAGACTGCAGTAGTGATTAAAAGTAGCAGTTTGTGTTGAATTTGGATAAAAACCATGGTAATATTAGTTTTATTAAACTATTTCAACTGTTCTTGTCTACTTTGTTGATTGCAAACAGCTGAAAAATTGTACATTTTGCCAATAAGCCTAATATGCAATGGGGGTTGAATAATTTTGATTGCAACTGTATATATATATATATGTATATATATATATATATATATATATATATATATATATATATATATATATATATATATAATTAAGCAATATCACACCAGAGGGAGTGATGTTGTACTGTGATATCGTCACAGTCAGCAGTTAAATAAGCAAGGCTGATTAAGAAATGTTGAAAAATGAGGACAAAATAGATAATTTAAGCATTTTATTTGTCTTCCGCCAACAAAAATAGTTCCCTCAGGACTCCGCTGTCACCGTTGCTATGTAACGCAGACATGGTGCGCCAGGCACTTACTCTTTATACACATTTATCTGCACGTTTCCATTAATTGTGCAACCGGTGAAATAAGTCTCTGGTGACTGCATGGTGGACTGTGGCTTCACAGGCACAGCCGACTCTGCCTTCTGATCTGACAGTATGTTGCTTTTCTCCAAGTCATTGAGCTCCGCTGATGAAACACTGACAAACCTGGATGTGTGCTCAGATGGATTCAGCTTCTCCTCTCCCTCATCTTCCTCTGATGACCATTCATAGTTCAATTCAAAACTTATTTTAGGAAATAAATCCATATTTTTGGCTGTTTGACAGTGGATGAATTAATTAGCCTACAACGCAACTGCTGACCTAACTGACACTAACCATCAGTTTTGATTTGATTGTTGATTGCAGTCAGCTATGAGGCGGAGTGATACATACACAGTGAAATAACCATGATGTTGTACTCCAATATCGTCACGGTTTTACTGTCTCTTGACCATCAGATTGCAGGGCCGGAACTAACTGTTGTATAATGTATATATATCACATTTTTCACATCACTGTATCAACATTTAGACTAATCCGATGTTTGTAAAGTCTATAAACACAATGATTGAACAAATATTACTATTTCTTAGCCGTTAGCGGTGTCTGTAATAGGTAATAACTCAATAAACGGTCCGTGAAAAAAATATTTTTTCCAGCGGATATCTTAGTTACAACATGATTAAGCTAGCAAAGCAGTTTTGTGTTGCTATGTGTAGTATTTATTCAGTTTTGGGAAATCACGATGTCTAGAAAGCACCAGTGGCTGCAGCTGACAGGGACAAGCCTCCTGTTGTCGGATACGACATGAAACTACTCCAGTTAGCTCAATCGTGTTGTAACTAAGACATCCGCTGGAAAAAAAATATTTTCTTCACGGACGAGCACACGTTTGATAAAACGGAGTTAAATCTCTCGGCATCCATTTTCAAGCTCTCTGTGTGTTTGTTTCCTTGCAGACAAGAAAAGGGGGAGCGCACATTTCCGAGAAGGCGTGTCCTTTTCAAAAATGCAAGAGGCGTTGCTTTGTTGCCGGCCGTTTTCACCAGTGTGTTAAACACACTTTAGAGAGGAGTGTCCCCAGACTATCAGAAGGCGGAGATCTCTGATTGACTGGTGGCGAGACTACTCTGTTCCCAATAAAACACTTCCTGAAGTTTGTTTGTAGTATTTCCATCTACTGTATGCTATGTTAACTCCTAACCTCTTCTGTAACTCCTCCCCCTCTCTCCACCTCAGAGGAGGAGTTTCCTCCAGTCGTCTCCTCACCTGCAGGAAGTGACATCACACAGTGTGACACACCTGTGAAGCCTGACTCCACCTCCGGCCCGCTGCCCTGTGTCACCTCCTCCACACCACCGTATGAGACTCCGCCAACTGCCAACACGCCGTCCACTGCCTCCTTCTTCACCACGCCTGACTCCACCCCCGACATAGACAGAGACACAGCTCCACCCACACAGCTCACACCTGTTGTCATGGAAACTGCTCAGAGACAGCCTGCTGGAGGGCGGGGCTCTTTTGATGACATCAACCCTGAAGTGCTACAGACTAGGCCCCGCCTTCTGCAGGCCAGAGGGGCGGGGCCAGGAGAGGATAAGGAGGTGTCAGAGGAAGAGGGGGCGGGGTCAGAGGAGACACTCTCCCTCCCTCCTCTGCAGGCTGGGGGCGGGGCTCTCCTCCACCAGCTGAAGGGACTCAGAGAGGCTCTGCCCCTCAGACAGATGGAGGTGGAAGGGGGCGGAGCCAGAGCCCTGTGGAGGACGGTGTTTTCAGGAAACAGGAAGGAGAAGCAGAGGAAGAAGAGAGGCAGGACGTTACCTCCAGGTGCAGGGAGGGTGAAGACAGCCAATCGGAGGAGAGCTACAGGTGATGACATCATACATAAACATAGACGAACAGTGTGGTCACAGTGATGAGATCATAACTCTACTTTCTGTTCCTGTGTGCAGATGTGACAGAAGAGTCTGATCTGGTCTCGTCGGCTCTGTTGCAGAGGTGTTCACTGACACCCCGGAACAACGTAAGACTCCGACACACACACACCTGCACTCTACACTTGCACAGTCACACTCTACACCTGTACCGACACACTCTACACCTGTACTGACACACTCTACATCTGTACTGTCACACTCTACACCTGTACTGACACACTCTACATCTGTACTGACACACACTCTACACCTGTACCGACACACTCTACATCTGTACTGACACACACTCTACACCTGTACCGACACACTCTACATCTGTACCGACACACTCTACATCTGTACTGACACACTCTACATCTGTACTGACACACACTCTACACCTGTACCGACACACTCTACATCTGTACTGACACACTGTAAACCTGTACTGACACACTCGACATCTGTACTGACACACTGTAAACCTGTACCGACACACTCTACATCTGTACTGACACACTCTACACCTGTACCGACACACTCTACATCTGTACTGACACACTCTACACCTGTACCGACACACTCGACATCTGTACTGACACACTGTAAACCTGTACCGACACACTCGACATCTGTACTGACACACTGTAAACCTGTACCGACACACTCTACATCTGTACTGACACACTCTACACCTGTACTGACACACTCGACATCTGTACCGACACACTCTACACCTGTACCGACACACTCTACATCTGTACTAACACACTGTAAACCTGTACCGACACACTCTACACCTGTACCATCACACTCTACACCTGTACTGTCACACTCTACACCTGTACCGACACACTCTACACCTGTACTGACACACTGTAAACCTGTACTGACACACTCTACACCTGTACTGTCACACTGTAAACCTGTACTGACACACTCTACACCTGTACTGACACACTCTACACCTGTACTGTCACACTCTACATCTGTACTGACACACTGTACACCTGTACCGACACACTCTACACCTGTACCGACACACTCTACATCTGTACTGACACACTGTAAACCTGTACTGACACACTGTAAACCTGTACCGACACACTCTACACCTGTACCGACACACTCTACACCTGTACCGACACACTCTACATCTGTACTGACACACTGTAAATCTGTACCGACACACTCTACATCTGTACTGACACACTGTAAACCTGTACCGACACACTGTAAACCTGTACTGACACACTGTAAACCTGTACTGTCACACTCTACATCTGTACTGACACACTCTACACCTGTACTGTCACACTCTACATCTGTACTGACACACTCTACACCTGTACTGACACACTCTACATCTGTACTGACACACTGTAAACCTGTACTGACACACTGTAAACCTGTACTGACACACTGTAAACCTGTACTGTCACACTCTACATCTGTACTGACACACTCTACACCTGTACTGTCACACTCTACATCTGTACTGACACACTCTACACCTGTACTGACACACTCTACATCTGTACTGACACACTGTAAACCTGTACTGACACACTGTAAACCTGTACTGACACACTCTACACCTGTACTGACACACACTCTACATCTGTACTGACACACTGTAAACCTGTACTGACACACTCTACACCTGTACTGACACACTCTACATCTGTACTGACACACTGTAAACCTGTACTGACACACTCTACACCTGTACTGACACACACTCTACACCTGTACCGACACACTGTAAACCTGTACTGACACACTCTACATCTGTATTGACACACACTCTACACCTGTACTGACACACTGTAAACCTGTACTGTCACACTCTACATCTGTACTGACACACTCTACACCTGTACTGTCACACTCTACATCTGTACTGACACACTCTACACCTGTACTGACACACTCTACATCTGTACTGACACACTGTAAACCTGTACCGACACACTCTACACCTGTACTGACACACTCTACACCTGTACTGACACACTCTACACCTGTACTGTCACACTCTACATCTGTACTGACATACTCTACATCTGTACTGTCACACTCTACACCTGCACCGACATACTCTACATCTGTACTGACACACTCTACACCTGTACCGACATACTCTACATCTGTACTGACACACTACACCTGTACCGACACACTCTACATCTGTACTGACACACTCTACACCTGTACTGACACACTCTACATCTGTACTGACACACTGTACACCTGTACTGACACACTCAACACCTGTACTGACACACTGTAAACCTGTACCGACACACTCTACATCTGTACTGACACACTGTAAACCTGTACTGACACACTCTACATCTGTACTGACACACTGTAAACCTGTACTGACACACTCTACATCTGTACTGACACACTCTACACCTGTACTGACACACTGTAAACCTGTACTGACACACTCTACATCTGTACTGACACACTGTAAACCTGTACTGACACACTCTACATCTGTACCGACACACTCTACACCTGTACTGACACACTCTACATCTGTACTGACACACTGTAAACCTGTACTGACACACTCTACATCTGTACTGACACACTGTACACCTGTACCGACACACTCTACACCTGTACCGACACACTCTACACCTGTACTGACACACTGTAAACCTGTACTGACACACTGTAAACCTGTACCGACACACTCTACACCTGTACCGACACACTCTACACCTGTACCGACACACTCTACATCTGTACTGACACACTGTAAACCTGTACCGACACACTCTACATCTGTACTGACACACTGTTAACCTGTACCGACACACTGTAAACCTGTACTGACACACTGTAAACCTGTACTGTCACACTCTACATCTGTACTGACACACTCTACACCTGTACTGTCACACTCTACATCTGTACTGACACACTCTACACCTGTACTGACACACTCTACATCTGTACTGACACACTGTAAACCTGTACTGACACACTGTAAACCTGTACTGACACACTGTAAACCTGTACTGTCACACTCTACATCTGTACTGACACACTCTACACCTGTACTGTCACACTCTACATCTGTACTGACACACTCTACACCTGTACTGACACACTCTACATCTGTACTGACACACTGTAAACCTGTACTGACACACTGTAAACCTGTACTGACACACTCTACACCTGTACTGACACACACTCTACATCTGTACTGACACACTGTAAACCTGTACTGACACACTCTACACCTGTACTGACACACTCTACATCTGTACTGACACACTGTAAACCTGTACTGACACACTCTACACCTGTACTGACACACACTCTACACCTGTACCGACACACTGTAAACCTGTACTGACACACTCTACATCTGTATTGACACACACTCTACACCTGTACTGACACACTGTAAACCTGTACTGTCACACTCTACATCTGTACTGACACACTCTACACCTGTACTGTCACACTCTACATCTGTACTGACACACTCTACACCTGTACTGACACACTCTACATCTGTACTGACACACTGTAAACCTGTACCGACACACTCTACACCTGTACTGACACACTCTACACCTGTACTGACACACTCTACATCTGTACTGACACATTCTACACCTGTACCGACACACTCTACATCTGTACTGACACACTCTACACCTGTACCGACACACTCTACACCTGTACTGACACACTCTACACCTGTGTTGACACATTCTACACCTGTGTTGACACATTCTACACCTGTACTGACACACTCTACACCTGTACTGACACACTCTACATCTGTACTGACACATTCTACACCTGTACCGACACACTCTACATCTGTACTGACACACTCTACACCTGTACCGACACACTCTACACCTGTACTGACACACTCTACACCTGTACTGACACACTCTACACCTGTACTGACACATTCTACGCCTGTACCGACACACTCTACACCTGTACTGACACACTCTACGCCTGTACTGTCACACTCTACATCTGTACTGACACACTCTACACCTGTGCTGTCACACTCTACGCCTGTACTGACACACTCTACACCTGTACCGACACACTCTACACCTGTACTGACACACGCTACACCTGTACTGACACACTCTACACCTGTACTGACACATTCTACACCTGTACTGACACACTCTACATCTGTACTGACACACTGTACACCTGTACCGACACACTCTACATCTGTACTGACACACTCTACACCTGTACTGACACACTGTAAACCTGTACCGACACATTCTACACCTGTACCGACACACTCTACACCTGTACCATCACACTCTACACCTGTACCATCACACTCTACACCTGTACTGACACACTCTACACCTGTACTGACACACTCTACATCTGTACTGACACACTCTACACTTGTACCGACACACTCTACATCTGTACTGACACACACTCTACACCTGTACTGACACACTCTACATCTGTACTGACACACTGTAAACCTGTACTGACACACTGTAAACCTGTACTGACACACTCTACACCTGTACCGACACACTCTACACCTGTACCGACACATTCTACACCTGTACCGACACACTCTACACCTGTACTGACACACTCTACACCTGTGTTGACACATTCTACACCTGTACTGACACACTCTACACCTGTACTGACACACTCTACATCTGTACTGACACACTCTACATCTGTACTGACACACTCTACACCTGTGTTGACACACTCTACACCTGTACTGACACACTCTACATCTGTACTGACACACTCTACATCTGTACTGACACACTCTACATCTGTACCGACACACTCTACATCTGTACTGACACACTCTACATCTGTACTGACACACTCTACACCTGTACTGACACACTCAACACCTGTACTGACACACTCTACACCTGTACTGACATACTCTACACCTGTACTGACACACTCTACACTTGTTCTCAGAATCAGAGTTGTCAGTGATCACAGTAAGAATTTATGCAGATGGATTTATCAAGCTGAGGAGGATCCTCTGATCAGGGTGTCAACAAACAAATGAATAATAGCAACCCAGAAATCAAATCCTGAAGGACTTCACATGTCACTAATTATGATCACAACAGAGCTCTACCTTCAAGATATGAGCTGAACTATCTTGGGAGCAGATGACCCTGCTCACTGTTGCACCTGTCTACATATGTTTTATAGTCGACAGACTCAGATGAGTTTAGGGATTGATCTAATACCTGGATCACCTCTAGACATCCTCACAGTAACTGTCCTGTTTTGTTGTTTGTAGCTGCGTCTGGAACTGTTTGACCTGACATCTGAAATTCAGAGAGTCATGATAAAGGAGGAAGAGGAGGAGGAGAACCAGGAGGTACCAGATGTCCTGTAGAAGATCTCAGTGTTAGGACGTAGCTGGTGGTTTATGTTCTGTGACTGTGTTTGATGTTAGCTGAGCAGAGACTGTCTGAATGTATTTAGACGGCTGAAATCTGCAATGAGGTGATGTTGATTAAATTAGAGATTAGAGATTAGATAGAACTTTATTTATCCCTTGGGAAGACTCTCTCAAGGAAATTAAGATTCCAGCAGCATTGGATAACAGCACACAGGGTAAAAAGCACAAAGGGTATCAAAAAGTAAAAAGTAAAAACATACACATAAAAGATATACAGAGGATAAATAAACTGATAAAATGATAATTTAATTGTCAGAACTGAACTGAGATGTTGAAGACTTACTCCTGTTCTGACTGATTATCTCCAATGACTCATCTGAGACATGACACAGACTCGTCAAACCTGACATAAGACTGGACTTGGACGTGTTCAAGACATGTTAGAGTCTTTTGCTGAGACCTGATGTCCTTTAAACTCTCCTCTGTCTTTTCTTTGGTTGTTTTTGTGCTTCATGTCTCAGCCGGCATACGTTCCTCACGCTCTGGCGTTTAAACGAGCTTACGCCATCAAGGTACAGACTCACATCGTCCTCTCTGTGTGGAGTTACTTCACGTACCGTCCTCTGAGGCTCTCTGATGGACTTCCTGTAAAGTTTCTAACACTGCTGTTGTGTTCTTTACAGAGACGCTCTCAAAAGGACAGAGTCCCGGTCCAGGACTCTGAGAGACGGTCTTCATGTTCCACCGAGGTGGTGGGGGTCTTGGTCCAGCCGAAGGAGCCATCTAGTCTCAGCGTGAAGGAGACCATGTTCCAGAGGGGACAGGAAGACGAAGAGGAAGACCTGGATACCAAAATCACCCGACGAGTTCAGAGAGCTGCTCGAAGGAAGGCCAAACAGGAGCAGCTGAAGAGACTCCACAAAGCTCAGGTGAGTCCACCTGAGGACTAAAGATCAGGTCCACCTGAGGACAGGGACAGCTGGGATTACAGACCAGGTCTGCCTGAGGACTAAAGACCAGGTCCACCTGAGGACAGGGACATTCAGGTTTAAAGACCAGGTCCACCTTAGGACTAAAGATCAGGTCCAACAGAGGACAGGGACAGTCAGGATTACAGACCAGGTCTGCCTGAGGACAGGGACATTCAGGTTTAAAGACCAGGTCCACCTTAGGACTAAAGACCAGGTCCAACAGAGGACAGGGACAGTCAGGATTACAGACCAGGTCTGCCTGAGGACTAAAGACCAGGTCTACCTGAGGACAGGGACATTCAGGTTTAAAGACCAGGTCCACCTTAGGACTAAAGATCAGGTCCACCTGAGGACAGGGACAGCCAGGATTACAGACCAGGTCTGCCTGAGGACTAAAGACCAGGTCCAACAGAGGACAGGGACATTCAGGTTTAAAGACCAGGTCCACCTTAGGACTAAAGACCAGGTCCACCTGAGGACAGGGACAGTCAGGATTAAAGACCAGGCCCACCTGAAGACTAAAGACCAGGTCCACCTGAGGACAGGGACAGTCAGGTTTAAAGACCAGGTCCACCTTAGGACTAAAGACCAGGTCCACCTGAGGACAGGGACAGTCAGGTTTAAAGACCAGGTCCACCTTAGGACTAAAGACCAGGTCCACCTGAGGACAGGGACAGTCAGGATTACAGATCAGGCCCACCTGAAGACTAAAGACCAGGTCCACCTGAGGACAGGGACAGTCAGGTTTAAAGACCAGGTCCACCTTAGGACTAAAGACCAGGTCCACCTGAGGACAGGGACAGTCAGGATTACAGATCAGGCCCACCTGAAGACTAAAGACCAGGTCCACCTGAGGACAGGGACAGTCAGGTTTAAAGACCAGGTCCACCTTAGGACTAAAGACCAGGTCCACCTGAGGACAGGGACAGTCAGGATTACAGACCAGGCCCACTTTAGGACTAAAGACCAGGTCCACCTGAGGACAGGGACAGTCAGGATTAAAGACCAGATCCACTTTAGGACAGGGACAGTCAGGATTACAGACCAGCTCCACCTGAGGACAGAAATCTGTCATCAACTCTGATGTGGGTCAAACCACCAAACCGAGGCTGGTCTGTTCAGGTGCTCTCAGGAACTCTGTAACAGTGAAAATGTGCATGTTAATGTGATTTTTAAAAGCTGCTCTGATCTTAAACGTGATCTGTAAGTTTTATATTTCTGAAATCAGATGATCCAGAGACAGCTGCAGCAGGTGGAGGAGAAACAGAGACAGCTGGAGGAGAGAGGAGTGATGGTGGAGAAGGCTCTGAGAGGAGAAGCAGGTACAAACACACACACACACGTGTATAAGTATAGATATACATATATATACACATATTAATACACACATGATCATGATCACTCACTTCCGGGTGATGTGAGTGAATGCTGGCGCGTTTGGCTGCCGCTGCTCACCGGCTCTCTTTTTTACTTTTTACTTATTTAACACCTTTTGATGCCTGCTAAACTGCCTCTACCAGTGGTATCAGTGTTTTATATCAGTTACCTGGCTCATATTATTACGATCATCTGTCAGCCACTGAGGAATCTCACTTGCTGCGAACGGGACCTTTCTGAGTTTGGCGTCCTGGCGTGCATGCTCCTCACCACCGCTTCCTGGTCTCTCCTGTTACGGCACTGCTACAATGTGGATACTCAAGCTGCTGTTATGGATTGTCTTGTCCTCCACCATCATAACTGCTCTGCCATGACTGACATACTCAGCTGATGAAATCCACTGGCTTCGGTCACGGTATGAGCTACCAGCCAGCCTACTCGTCCACCGGGACATTCTCCGACGTCCGAGGTACAACCACCGTGGATCCCGCAGGAACTTCTGCTTCGATGACAGCGGTTCCATCCGATCCTTCTGGTCGAGGGATCCACGCCGGCAGCACAAGGCTGGAAACGCCGGTAGATCTGCTAACCATAACGTGTTGGCTTCTCTTCCCAGGATGGCGGAGCTTTTTCCCTCCAACTGTTTTAAATTCTCTACCTTCAATGTCCGCTAACAAAGCACCACTTATCTCCGAATCCATCATGGATTTAGAACTGGAATTTATATGTGTCACGGAAACATGGCAACAGCCGAATGACTTTTTCCACCTGAATCAAACACTACCACCTGGGTTTGTTTACATCTGCAAATCACGTTCTTCCGGTAGAGGGGGCGGTCTCACGCTGATCTATCGCGAGAACTTAAAAATCACGCCTGTCCCAGTGACAGAGCCGTCCTCCTTTGAAGTCCTGGCTGCTCAGCTGAATGGCCCCACACCTACCCTCATTGTTACTATTTATCGACCTCCTAAACCCTCTGCCATTTTCATTAGTGAGCTCACATCCCTTTTAGCTGATCTTTGTGCTATGTCTCCTAATGTTATTTTAACTGGTGATTTTAACATTCATCTTGATAAGCCCACTGAAACATCTGTCAAAGATTTTATTTCTACCCTCAATAGTTTTGACCTTGTTCAATTTGTTAATTTCCCAACTCACAACAAAGGGCATATTCTCGATTTAGTTTGCTGTTCAGGAGTCACACCAAGTAACCTTAGTGCTGTTGATCTTCCTATTTCTGACCATAAGCTTGTCATTTTTGATATTCATCTTCAACTTTCAAAATCCATCCAGAACCGCTCCATATCTTTCAGAAACCTTAAGAATATTAATATCACTGAGCTTAACAGTCTAATTAGCACTTCCACTCATTTCAGCTCCCCTCACTCCCTCACTACTGCTGAACTGGTTGATCACTATAACGCCAACCTCCAATATGCTCTAGACACACTTGCCCCCCTGAAAACCCGCACAGTTACATTCACTCGGTCCTCCCTTTGGTACACCCCGGAGCTTCGCCAGCTTAAAACACGGGGTCGCCAGCTGGAGCGATTAGTGAGGAAAACCGGTCTTGTAGTGCATCAGCAAATGTATCTTGACCATCTCACTTCCTACAAATCTGCCATCAACACAGCCAAGTCCACCTACTATTCCCATATCATTAACTCTGCTGACAGCAACACCCGGATTTTATTTTCAACTGTCAACAAACTCCTCAAACCAGCTGAAACCCCCTCTCACCTCATCTCCACCTCACAGTGTCAAGAGTTTCTGGACTTTTTCAACTCAAAAATTGTCAACATCCACCAACAACTGACTACTCCCGCACCAACGCAAGCCACCTACCCCCGGTGGAACACCCTGGATCCTCCACCCTCCAACACTCTGTCCACATTTCAACTCCCATCTGCTGAATGTATTAATAGGCTCATCAAGGCATCCAAGAACTCTACCTGCCCACTTGATCTTCTCCCCACTGCCTTAATTAAAGCCTGTCTGCCAACAGTCTCACCCATTATAACATCCATAGTTCACTTCTCCCTTTCCACTGCTACTGTTCCACCATCACTGAAGACTGCTTCCATCACTCCCGTTCTTAAAAAACCTGGTTCTGATCCCAGTGACCATAATAACTATCGGCCCATTTCCAACCTCCCATTCATCTGTAAGATCCTAGAAAAGGCAGTAACAACCCACCTCCAGAACCACCTGCACAATAATAGTCTTTTTGAATCATTCCAGTCCAGTTTCCGCCCAAAACACAGCACAGAAACAGCCTTAATCAAGATCACCAATGACCTCCTCCTGGCAGCAGATTCTGGCCTTCTCACCATCCTCATCCTCCTCGACCTCAGTGCCGCCTTTGATACCATCTCCCACTCCATACTCCTGGAACGCCTAGCTGGCACTGGGGTCTCTGGTACTGCATTACAATGGTTCACTTCATATCTATCTGACAGGAAACAGTTTGTTCAAGGGAAAAATGTTCATTCACAACCATCATCCATTACACATGGTGTCCCGCAGGGATCAGTGCTGGGACCGCTTCTATTCATCATATACATCCTCCCCCTTGGTGACATCCTCCGTCACTTTGGAATTCATTTTCACTGTTATGCCGATGACACACAACTTTACATCTCCACTAAACCAAGCACCCCCCCCCTCACTGACTGTCTCCAGGCCATCAACATCTGGATGACAAACAACTTTCTCAAGCTAAATGGAAATAAAAGCGAAGTCCTTCTCGTCGGCACAAGGTCCACACTCTTCAACACTCATCCCTTCAATATTTCCATCGACGGTCACCCGGTCCATATCTCCTCCTAAGTCAAAAGCCTTGGTGTCATATTGGACAGTGTTCTTTCTTTTTCCCCCCACATCAGTAACATTACCCGTGCTGCCTTCATGCACTTATGTAACATCTCCAGACTCCGTCCATCTCTCACCCAACACAACACCTAGGTCCTGGTCCACGCACTTGTCACTTCACGTATCGATTACTACAACTCAATCCTCACTGGTCTCCCCAACAAACTTCTCCATCGTCTCCAAATCATCCAGAACTCTGCCGCCAGAATCATCACCCGTACCAAATCCACCGACCACATCACTCCCATCCTCATTCAGCTCCACTGGCTACCTGTCCATCAGCGAATCCAATATAAAGTCCTTCTCCTCACATTCAAAGCTCTCCATAACCTGGCCCCCCAATACCTGTCAGACCTTCTCCACCCTTACACCCCCACCCGTGCTCTACACTCCTGCTCAGCTGCTCTTCTGTCTGTCCCTAATTTCAAACTGACCACTATGGGTGGCAGAGCCTTCAGCTGCTCTGCACCCAGACTCTGGAACTCTCTGCCCCCCCATATCCGTCAGATTGACTCCATTGGACAATTTAAATCACAGCTTAAAACCCATCTGTTCAGACTTGCCTATCCGGTTTGATTTTCTGTCATGTATTTTATCTATTTAATAATTAATTTAATGTTGTATTATTGGTATTTTTGTATGTTTTTATTGTAAGATGTCCTTGGGTGCTCAGAAAGGCGCCAACAAATAAAATGTATTATTATTATTATTATTATTACATACAGTCATTAAATATCCAGATTATAGACCTGGGGTTCCACAGGGCTCTATGTTGGTTCCTTTGCTGTTTATACTTTAGTTTCCTTCCTGCTGCTTATTAATGTAAAATAATCTGTACATGTGGGGATTTCTTGGTGTTGAAGATGAGTTCAGATATTTTTTAATCAAAGTTGTGTCTCTGTTAGATTACTGGGGCGACTCCAACGACAACCAGGACGTCGAGCTTCACCTGGAAGGTTAGTTCACCTTCTGACTTAATGTCATGTGAGTCACTGGGCTGTAGGAAGCTGAAGAGAACTCTATTATACTGCAGCATGTCAGTGATGATGTAAAAAAAACATTTGAGCTACGTCCACACTGATGTTTTCATTTTAAAACACAGAACTGTGTCTACATTTACATCTGGTGTCAAAGCTACTCTGGTATTTTGGCACCACTAAAACAAAGAACTTTGAAAACGATGGCAGCCATGTTTGATCAGGTCTTGTCAGTCACTGTCTATCAAGTCAAGTCAGTGTCCAGAGATGGTTTTATTTTTAAAATGAATCAGAGAGAAATGAAGGACAAACTGGTTCTTCTGTTGTATGTTTGTCTGTTTGTATTTTGGATGAACTGGTCCTTTAAACCTTCGTCTCTCTGCAGGACTGGGTAAACTGGACAATCCGGCTCTGATGCAGCAGTGGTTCCAGTTGATCCAGCAGAAGAACTCTCTGATCCGATACGAATCTGAACTCATGATATTGTGAGTATCTGACCTTTAAACCAACAGCAGGTTCATCAGAATCTCCTGAATGTGGTTCGTTCAGCAGGTTCTGGTCCATCAGAACGTCCTGGATGTGGTTTTCAGGTTGATCAGGATTGATCGGGACTGTGTGAATCCTGGTTTCAGACACTGGTCTCTGCTGTGTTTCAGTGCTCGAGAGTTGGAGTTGGAGGACCGACAGAGTCGTCTGCAGCAGGAGCTCAGAGAGCGTATGGCCGTGGACGGTAACATCACACCGACTCATCACAGCATGACTTCCTGTTTATTATTTAAATAGTAAAAAAAATGTGTAATACAAATGTGAAAAAAAGGTGATGCTGTTACCATGGAAACATCAGAGAATACCAACCTAACAGAGATCAATGATTTAGCAGCTCAGTCTCTTTCCCCAGTCCAGAGTCCAAAGACTTTGGTTTCCAAACGCTGCCAGGCAGGTCATGGGAATAATGCCACCGGATCGCTAGTTGGCATTGTTTACGGTCAGAACTACGACGGTATCTGATCGTCTTCGAACCATCAACTTTCATTATTGATTAATGAAAACATTCTTGGCAAATGCTTTCGCTTTCGTCCGTCTTGTAGTGGTCCAAGAATGTCACCTCTGGCAGCACATTTCTAACGTCTCCGCCTGTCCCTCTGAATCACGGCCCCAATTCAGTGAGAAAATCGGAGTCCTGTTCAATTATTCCTAGCTGTGGTATTCAGGTGATCGGCCTGCTTTGAACACTTTGCTTTGAATAGACCCTGTGGGACAGTCAGCTAAGAGCATTGAGGGGGTGCAGAGAGGCAGGGGCTGGGACAGATGGTAGCTCGCCTCACGGCGGACTGTCAGCTCCATCCCAAGATCCAACTACGAGCTTTTTAACTGCAGCAACTTCAAGAAATGCTGAGGGTGCTGGAATTACGGCGGCTGCTGGCACCAGACCTGCCCCCCAATCAATGCTTGTTAGAGGACTTACAGTGTACTCAGTCCAGTCACAGGGCCTCAAAAGAGTCCTGAATCATCACCACCTCTCTGAGTAGGGAGTGGGTAATTTGCACATCTGCTGCCTTCCTTTGATGTGGTAGCTTGTTGACCTCCTCCTGTAACCTCCACCTTCGACTGTGAGGTTTTAGGTGTCCAGGTGTGGATGAAGACCACCTGTGATCTTTGTCTGACTCTGTGGTTTGAACATTTAATATATAGAAGTAACATTAGGTCTATTAAATTATTAACCCTGTGTGTGCTGTGTTCAGACCACCTGAAGGAGGAGTGGCAGCTGCTGGAGGAGCGCCTGATCCTGGAGGAGATGTTGGAGGTGGTGGAGCAGAGAGACTCTCTGGTGTCTCTGCTGGAGGAACAGAGACTACAGGAGCGACAGGAGGACCAGGACCTGGAGGAGGTCATGATGACCCGAGGACTGGGACTTAGCTGGACCTGAACTGGTCTGCAGTGATGTCATCAGAACCACAAATCTGATGACATCACTGTAACCAGGAAAACTACGCCAACGGGTGTAGAAGAACTTTAGTCCCAATCTGAACTGGACTCTAAAGAACTGACCAAACCAGATGGAAATAAATTCAGTGAACGGATCTGAGACCTGAAGACAGTCTGAGAGAGGAGGAGACAACCTGCAGACTCAGGTGGACTCATCTTCAGCCTGAAGTCTTCAGCCCAAACCTTTTTCCTTGTCTTCTTCTTCTTCTTCTTCTTCTTACTGGAACGTGTCATGGTTACCATGTTCTCATGAATCAGTCAGAGTGTCTCACAGCGGGTACAGAACTTTCTCAGGACATGTTTTGTTGACTCAGCAGAACTGAACTAGAACAACACACAGGAAGTGACTTCATTCATGAGCCAACAGCAGACAGTTTGACTAGTTCATGTGATCATCTCATTAATGATCAGTTCATGAAGGATTCTGTTAACGAGCAGTTGTTGTGATGGAGTGAATAAGTGAATGACTCTTCTGTTAATCCAATACACATAAAGTTGTGAATGTGACGTTAGCTGCTAAGCTAACCTGTAACATGCTAGCTAACTGGAAATATGCTATTGCTAGTCCACCAAGCTAGCTAGCTCACTAACAGCCAGTTAGCGCTGCATCACAGTCTCGTCTCCACCACAGCCAAGTGTCGACTAAATACAGACACAAAAAGTTAAGTACTTTAACTACTTACATCAGTCATTACTTTTTTAACTAGTTAATTTGTGTGTTTAACTAGTTAATGAGTAAATTAATTAGTTACAGTTGAGGCCATAAATTTAAATTTACCTCGGCTGAAGAAATTCAAACTTAATATTTCACATCTTTATATTCTTCATGTCACCATGTTGTTTTTCTCTGGTGAAGTTTGTATCTACTTTATTTTCATCAGAGATTATTTCAAAATCAGAGACAAGATAAAAATGTATTTCAGCTTTTATTTACTGAGACAGATTTTCAGTGGGTGAAAAGTTTGAATACACTGTTAGTATTTTATCACATTGCCTTTCAGCTCCTTCACAGCTCCTTTGGTCGTGTCTCAGGGTTCAGTTGAACCTTTTGGGTCGAGGTTCGTTCAGTCCTTGGGGAAATTTTTCTCTATCTTCCTCAGCGATTCAGCCTCTGTGTGGTTCAGACTCTTGGAAACTGCTCCTAGAGATGAACCAGACTTCTGAAGGACCACAGTTCTTTTTGCTTGGAGTTTGCATGTTCTTCCTGTGTCAGTGTGGGTTTCCTCCAGGTGCTCTGACATGTTCTCTCCATGTCAGCGTGGGTTTCCTCCAGGTGCTCCAACATGTTCTCCCCGTGTCAGCGTGGGTTTCCTCCAGGTGCTCCGACATGTTCTCCCCGTGTCAGCGTGGGTTTCCTCCAGGTGCTCCCACATGTTCTCCCTGTGTCAGCGTGGGTTTCCTCCAGGTGCTCTGACATGTTCTCCCCGTGTCAGCGTGGGTTTCCTCCAGGTGCTCCCACATGTTCTCCCCGTGTCAGCGTGGGTTTCCTCCAGGTGCTCTGACATGTTCTCCCTGTGTCAGTGTGGGTTTCCTCCAGGTGCTCCGACATGTTCTCCCCGTGTCAGCGTGGGTTTCCTCCAGGTGCTCTGACATGTTCTCCCTGTGTCAGTGCGGGTTTCCTCCAGGTGCTCTGACATGTTCTCCCTGTGTCAGCGCGGGTTTCCTCCAGGTGCTCCGACATGTTCTCCCCGTGTCAGCGTGGGTTTCCTCCAGGTGCTTCGACATGTTCTCCCTGTGTCAGCGTGGGTTTCCTCCAGGTGCTCTGACATGTTCTCCCCGTGTCAGCGTGGGTTTCCTCCAGGTGCTCTGACATGTTCTCCCTGTGTCAGCGTGGGTTTCCTCCAGGTGCTCTGACATGTTCTCCCCGTGTCAGCGTGGGTTTCCTCCAGGTGCTCTGACATGTTCTCCCCGTGTCAGCGTGGGTTTCCTCCAGGTGCTCCCACATGTTCTCCCCGTGTCAGCGTGGGTTTCCTCCAGGTGCTCTGACATGTTCTCCCCGTGTCAGCGTGGGTTTCCTCCAGGTGCTCTGACATGTTCTCCCCGTGTCAGCGTGGGTTTCCTCCAGGTGCTCCCACATGTTCTCCCTGTGTCAGCGTGGGTTTCCTCCAGGTGCTCTGACATGTTCTCCCTGTGTCAGCGTGGGTTTCCTCCAGGTGCTCTGACATGTTCTCCCTGTGTCAGTGTGGGTTTCCTCCAGGTGCTCCAGCTTCCTCCCACAGTCCAAAGACATGCAGGTTAATTGGTGACTCTAAATTGTCCGTAGGTGTGAATGTGAGTGTGAATGGTTGTCTGTCTCTATGTGTCAGTCCTGTGATAGTCTGGTGACCTGTCCAGGGTGAACCCTGCCTCATGCCCAATATCAGCTGGAATAGGCTCCACCCCCCGTGACCCCCAACAAGAAAAGCAATTACGGAAATGAAGGAATAATTGAAAATGAACTCCCAATTAGCTTCCACAAGCAGTCTCATCAGTTTCTGGAATCTTTCATACGGTTTTAAAGATGTCAGCTCGGTGTTTAAATGTTCAACCCACTGAAAATCTGTTGCAGTGAATTAAAGCTGGAGTTCATGTCTTTGTTTGTGATGATTTAAAATAATCTCTGATGGAAATAAATCTCTGATGACTCAACACAGGTGATACACGGTGACATCAAACATGTTGAGCTGTGAAAATTTAAACTTGAACATCTTTAGCCTAGGTATATTTAAATATACGGGCTCAACTATAGTTTAACAGGTGAGTTTCACCAGGTTAATTATCACATTTAACTAGCTGATGTTGATATTTAATGTTAATATGGGGAATAGGAATCACAAAGCATTCTGGGATGACGCTGCCATCTGGGAGGGATAAACATCAGTAACTGTGACAGCTGCCTGTCGATCATATGTCATCAGAAATGTAAACGTGTGAAAGAGAAACTGTCGACAAACACAGAGGAGTCAAACATTACAAAACTGAATTTAGTCAGTGACATCGATCCCTAAAAATCAGCAGATGTAAAATGGTGACCGTATGGTGACCATGACCGTAACTGCCCTTGATGTTTACCTGGTCTTAAGCGTTAGCATCTGTTAGCAGCACAACCACTTTGAACCTCAGGAGGCTCATGTGGGACAGGTGGGACACAACCATCCACACAAAGACAAGCTAGCTCATGTTATGCTAACTGGATGCTAACTAAATGTTGGCTAATGATACATAATCTACTCGTATCTAACAAAATGAAACACTTTGTGTCCGACTTCTTCTTCTGGTGTTGTAATCTGATTCACTGAGTTTTCATCGGGTCTTTTTGTCACTGACATCAAACATCCAGCAGATGGCGCTCTTACCTTCATCCCTCCAAGATGGCTGCCTCACTGTTGATGACGACACATTCTCGTTCCCTCCCTCAGTATTAAATGTGTTGAACGGAATCAGTCAGATTATTGATTATTGATTACTGTGCCATCAGATGTCACCTGTTTGCCTCACGTCATCACCTCCTGCCACCTGATCAATAACTGTTAATCAATCTGTGTAAATTCATGTGACTGATGATGTAACGACTGAACTACAAGCAGCCTTCTGACTTTATATCTTCTTATATAATAAATGATTCACAGCTGATTCCTGTTGGTGTTTGGTTTCATACAAACAGCTGAACTGTGTCTATGATGGATCAGTCTATGTCCTGGAACAAACCTGCAGAGCCCACATGTTGTTCACACTTTGATATGAGCTGCTCATGTTTGTCTGCAGTCATGAAAATAATCTTTATTTAAATATTTACAACAAGTTAAAGTGTTGATATGTGTTTATATTTTTCAGTGACAACCCAACGAGCCTCTTTTATGAAAATCAGACACAGAAAAGTCAAAAAGTCAACTTTACTGTAGTTCAGCTGTATGTTCAGGACATAGACAAGACTGAAACACTGAAATACTGTTTCTCCCAAACCCTCCTTTGTAAACATGTAAACAAACAAACAAACAAACAAACAGAAAAAGTATAAAAGGTAAGTACTGAATGTAAATAATAAAAGTACAGCCGAGCAGAGACGTCAGTATGAGGACAATCAGGACTCATCAAATAAAATAAACTCTTTATATTTAATTTATTATTTCTCCTCTTTACAACAGGGACTCACTCAGAGACGCCACCTGGTGGCTGAAACGTTGCAGTACAGTTACAAAGTGTCATACTCCATAAAGTTCTTCATGATGAACTCTGTGGTGAATAAAAACACATCTGGAACATCTGGTGATTCTGTCTGTGAAGATACGAGGATAAAAATATTTTATGAACCTTCAGCTGAATTAAATTAAATTAAACAACATTAAAATCAAACAGGAAGTAACAGAAGGAAACACTCTAAGATTATTTGAAGTACTATCACAGCTTCTCGTGTTTCTGTCCAGGTATTAGTCTAGATCTCTGAAGATACGTCATCCTCAGGTGTTCCCCGTCAGGTGTGGGCGGAGTCACAGCTCTCAGTGCAGGTGAGACCTCACAGGTGAGAGCAGAGGAAGCAGGCGCAGTGAGGAAGTGACGTCAGGACAGACTCAGGTAAGACACTCTAAACACACTCACCTGGAACTGACTCAGAAACCACCTGGGATCTGTCTATGTGCTGAAAGTGATAGCATGTTAGCGGATAACATAAACTGCTAGCATACCGGCTAGCGGTTAGCATTAGCATAAACAGTTTAGAGGCTAATTCAAGTGATAATGGCGGGAAGTCTTGAGCTGATGCGGAGTACCGCAAACAGGTCTGTTGATATGTGTGTCATGACCACAGGTGCTCGATTGGTTCTGCATGTTTTTACAGTGAAGCGAATAATAATAATACATTGGATTTATGTTTTTGAGCTTTTCTGGATACTCAAAGACAATTTACAGAGAACAACAAATGTTACAGAAAACAAAATTTCCCCCTTGAGGGGGGATTAGTATATACTGTATTTATATATATATATATATATATATTTATACACACATTTAAGACTTTCCTCTTTGATAAAGCTTATAGTTAGGGCTGGCTCAGGCTTGCCCTGTACCAGCCCCTAGTTAGGCTGACTTAGGCCTAGTCTGCCGGAGGACCCCCCTATAATACACCGGGCACCTTCTCTCCTTCTCTCTCTCTCTCTCTCTCTCTCTCTCTCTCTCTCTCTCTCTCTCTCTGTCTCGTATTCTATTACTGCATCTTGCTAACTTGGCCATTCTGGATGTCACTAACTCGGCTTCTTCTCCGGAGCCTTTGTGCTCCACTGTCTCTCAGATTAACTCATATCACAGCGGTGCCTGGACAGTGTGACGTGTGTGGTTGTGCTGCTGCCGTGGTCCTGCCAGATGCCTCCTGCTGCTGCTGCCATCATTAGTCATTAGTCATACTTCTACTGTTATTATACACATATGACTATTGTCACACATGTATACTGTCAGATATTAATACATACTTTCAACATATTGTACCACAGTAGCCAGAACTATAACTATAATATTATTACTTTCATTAATGTTGTTGTAAGCTACTGTCATTACCTGCATCTCTCTCTCTCTCTGTCTCTCTCTCTCTCTCTCTCTCTCTCTCTCTCTCTCTCGTATTCTATTACTGCATCTTGCTAACTCGGCCATTCTGGATGTCACTAACTCGGCTTCTTCTCCGGAGCCTTTGTGCTCCACTGTCTCTCAGATTAACTCATATCACAGCGGTGCCTGGACAGCGTGACGTGTGTGGTTGTGCTGCTGCCGTGGTCCTGCCAGATGCCTCCTGCTGCTGCTGCCGTCATTAGTCATACTTCTACTGTTATTATACACATATGACTATTGTCACACATGTATACTGCCAGATATTAATACATACTTTCAACATATTGTACCACAGTAGCCAGAACTATAACTATAATATTATTACTTTCAATAATGTTGTTGTAAGCTACTGTTATTACCTGCATCTCTCTCTCTCTCTCTCTGTCTCTCTCTCTGTCTCATTGTGTCATATGGATTACTGTTAATTTATTATGCTGATCTGTTCTGTACGACATCTATTGCACGTCTGTCCGTCCTGGAAGAGGGATCCCTCCTCAGTTGCTCTTCCTGAGGTTTCTACCGTTTTTTCCCCGTTAAAGGGTTTTTTTTGGGGAGTTTTTCCTGATCAGCTGTGAGGGTCTTAAGGACAGAGGGATGTCGTATGCTGTAAAGCCCTGTGAGGCAAATTGTGATTTGTGATATTGGGCTTTATAAATAAAAAAGAATCGAATTGAATGTGGCCTTGGGGTCCGCAGGTCACGACCTCTGATCTGTTCCGTAAATAAGATCAGTCTCAGCTCAGTGAAGCTGACGCCAACACGTCAGCTCAGAGATAGTTCAAAGTTCCTCTTTTATAAAAAGTACAAACAGTTTTCTGTTGATTTCTTTATTTCCTGTTTCCTGCAGAGACGTTGAGCGGCCACAGACTGACTCAGTCACAGGTGTGTGTCAACAGGTACAGGTGTTAAATACTGTCCGTGCTGCGTTCAGTGACTCAGACTGAACCTTCGTCAGCTTGTTTTGTTCTGAAAATATTAATTTAACTTCAGTCACTGATGAACACATGAACACATGAATCGGACTGTGATTTCTGGACTTTTAACACTTCTCCTTTTACACCTTTGTCTCCTTCTTCTTCTTCTGTTTTCTAACAGGAACTGTAACATCTGTGTGATGTAGTACTTCCTGACGCTTGGTGTGAACACATGATGGTGAAACAGGTGATGGTGGCATGAACACAGTCAGCACGATTTTTCACTGAATCCATCTTCTGTTATTGGATATAAATCTCAAACAGCTTCACTGACATCATGTAAAATTCTGATGGAACAAAAATCAGACAAGTTTACACCTTTCAGATTATTGTAGTTGTTGTTGTCTTTTGAAGGTCACCAGGGGCCTGTATCACGAAGCAAGATCAACCTTTCCTGGGTTACCCAGACCTATCCTGGGTTGACTAACCCTAACAATGGCAATCAGGATAATCGGTATCACGACGCTGGATATCAACTCGGTAACTCAACCCAGGGTTGCTTTATCAAGAGCCGTGAACGCGCACGCAGCGGACCAATCACAATCATGAGAGAAGCGCAGCGTCACTGAGCGTCCTCACAGAGCGCCGTATGTGAGGGGAAAAAAGTATTTCTCATGTGAGGATCAGAGATTAATTCTACTAAAATATGAGGAGGAGAAAAGCAACATTAGAGAAAAGGCCAACACCGTGGCAGCTGCAGGAGGAGGAAACATGCGTGGCAACACATAACGGGATGAATAATGATTAGTTTTAGTTTAGATTAGTTTATTTGCACATAATGTTAAAAACAGACAGTATAACATTTACAAGATTAAACAAAGAAAAGTGCCGGAGAGGTTAGAAGCCACTAAAAGCTTATCAAAGAAATTCCCCTGTCAAAACATCAATGAAATCACATAATAGAGAAGAAAAAGAAACGGGTGAGGAAAGAAGAAATAGAGGAGGAGAGAGGGAAAAATCAAGACAAAACAAGGCAGCAAATAAAATGATGTGTAGGTTAAATGACTCATCACTGGTTCAAGTAGCTACAGTACCTGTACCTGTACATCTCACAGCTTTGTGAGACCGAAAACCCAGGGTTAACCCTGAAGTTACCTCGCTAAGACATCAATCCTGCTTTGTGATACAGGCCCCAGCTGTTCAGAGTTGTGATTTAAGAACCACAAAACACCACAAGTTTTCTCCTTAAGTATGACTCTTAATTTCTCTTAATTTCTCCTTAGCTGAGGGACTGATTTAAGGATGTTGGACAGATTCCCTTAAAAGGTTTCCTTAGTTAAGGGTAATCATTAAGGCCTTTACAGCACTGAGATGTTACAGCGTTAAAGTGAGTTTATGAGCTGGATTTATTTGGTTGCTGGAGGAAACTAAGAGTGTAAATCACAAGTTTCATCACGATACGATGTCGCGGTGATTCTTTGGACGACAGGATATTTAACAATATTACAAAGTAACGGTAACGTTAACATTACGTTGTGCTTTATTTTGTTAACAGCACATTGTTTAAACACACCGTGTGTTCTGTCTGTTGAAATCCAGAATATCTCCACGCTGCTGATTTATCCAGAGTAAATAACGTTCTCTCGTCGTCTTCCTCTCGGCTGCTGCTGTTTCACACTAACGCAGAATTTCAAAATAAAAGTGTATCCTGAAGATGATGATATAGATCAATGTTTTGACTTTGCATCGATGACAATCGATCACTGATCACTGAATCAGTATATTGATCCAGATTGATGGATCGTTACAGCCCGTAGAGGAAACTGCAACTAGAAGTAATTCAGTCAAATCTAAAGATTAAAATCAGAAGTGTATCACAGAAACACTTCTCCTCTCAGGGTGTGTTAAGGGTTTTTATTTATCACCATAAACTCAGTCAGAGGGACCTTAATGCTGAGGTCTTTCGTGCAACAGTTGAGGGATTCCTTAAATATAAGACAGAGACAAGGAGAAACCCTTATATACTTAAGTGATTATTTTAAGAAAACCTTAAGGGAAAGACTTTAAGGTTGTTTTTTGCAAACAATTTTATTTTAAGGAAACTTTAACTCAGAAAATCTTAACTTAAGGTGTTTTGTGCAGCCAGTCCCTGAAACATGTGACAGCTTTCTGTTCCCTCTGACGTATTAATGATGTGTTTGTGTCAACAGCTCATCTGCACGCCTTGGAGGTCAAAGGTCAGAGGTGAGCATGTTTTATTTCTCATGATCTCATATTTTTATATAAACATCTTTTATTTTGAAAGGATATCGTTGATGCACTGACTGTGACATTCTGAGCCGACAGTCGATACTCATGTTTTTCTGTTATTTAGTTTTTGTTATTTATTCCCCAATTTGTTCCGATGAAACAAACTCTACAAGAAAAAAATGTCTGACCTGAACGACCTCTGACTGAGCTCAGATTCAATCAGACACATTTATTTAACAATATAAATTTAAAACTGTCTTTACCAGGAAATAAAAAATTATATTTCACTGTGAAAACATCACAAAACCTTTCATCTTCAAACAGATGAATTCAGTCAAATTTATCACCAGAAACTGTATTTTACAAGATGACGCTGAATGCATCGCAAGAACAACAATCACACAGCTAAAGTTAACTAGCTGCTAAGAACTATCAACTAACTTTAACTAGCTGCTAACAACAAACACTTAATTTTAACTAGCCTTCTAACAGCTAACTTTAACTAGTTGCTAGCAGCTAATGGTTAATTTTAACTAGCTGATAACAACTAACAGCTAACTAGTTAAAGTTGTGAACACCTGAACACGAACACGTGCTGTAATGACAGAGAAGGAAACTGTTTAATTCAGACACATTTTATTTCTTCTTCATTTACAGAAAGAAAAGTGTCGAGAGGAAAAACTGAACCAAACAAAGTCTTGATGAACAGGTGATTTATACTGTCGAGTTTAAAGCTGGTTCTGAAACATCCTGACACAAAGTTCTGATGATGACATCATCACTTGGAAATCAGAAATAAGTTGTATCCAGGGGGTGGAGCCACAGGAACGCCAAAATCTACACAAATCAAACTTCCTGTCAGCTGCTTTAATACTGGTTTCTTTTTACACACTGGTTTCTGGTGTTACAGACTGGTGGTGTTGGTGGCGTCCACCTTCAGGTCTTTGGCGACCAGTCCGGAGGTGACCGGGTGCATCGCTGCTCTGTTGGCCAGAAACACTTGAATGGCTTCATCACGATACTTCTCGAAGTTAAAGACCTCCCTGACGAGAAAATACAGATACACAGAGTACAAACATGTTACGTAGAGTATCATTACGTCATGTGGAATATCATTACATTACGTAGAGAATCAATACGTTACGTAGAGAATCAATACGTTACGTAGAGAATCATTACGTTACGTAGAGAATCATTTCGTTACGTAGAGAATCAATACGTTACGTAGAGAATCAATACGTTACGTAGAGAATCATTACATTATGTAGAGAATCATTTCGTTACATAGAGTATACGTAGTATAAATACCTGAAGAGCGGTCTTGTGAACTTCATCCTGCCCTGCTCTGTCGCCATCTTCATTGCCATGGGAACAGCTTCCTCCCATTTGGATCGAACACACAACCTTAGCCACCTGGAGGGAGAACAGCCAATCATCAGGAAGCTTCCAGACTGGAGGCGGGGTTTCATATGACAGACCTGATGTTTTACCTGAAGCGGATCTCAGAGTTCATGCAGGTGTTGAGATCGTAAACCTCCTGCATCTTCTTCACGTGAGTCAGAGGAAGAGGATCCTGAGGGGAGTGAAAAAGAAGTAGAAGATGAAGTGAAGTGGACCTTCAGCAACTGAAGTGGACCGTGGCGAGTTAAAGAGGTTTACCTCCTGAAGCAGGAGGGACAGGAACTCGATGAGCTGGTGGGACGACAGCGTCTTCAAATCCGACTCCTTAAAGCTGCTCAGATCCTGGTCTTTGGCCTGAAGGGGGACAGAGGACGGAGATTTGACTCTGAAGATAAGAGAACAATTACCACAGGTCCATGTGAGGTCCAGGTCTTACCTTGATCCACTTCTGGCTCAGAGAGATGCAGGCGTCGGCCAGCGTGGTGTCGTACCTGAAACATGAATCAGACAACCTCAGTCCAGGTTTACAGACAGACCAGAGGACCTGATGCAGGTCTGAGACTGGAGGACCTGATGCAGGTCTGAGACTGGAGGACCTGATGCAGGTCTGAGAGGATCCACTCACTGAGGTTTGACTGGAGGCATCCCAGGAGTGAACATCCATGCGTTCCAGTCCACCTTGTTCAAGATGTCCACCTGAGAGACAAAGACACAGCTCAGACCTTCGGACCCTGAATCTGGACGTGAGATGTTGTGGTTCACCTGCGGAGCCTCCAGGTGTGTCTCACCTTGTCTTTGAAGTAGGTGTACAGGTAGTTCTTCCACTCTTCCGTGGTGACGCTGCTGTAGGCAAACAGCTGGATGTACGACTTCACGAATCCCATGAACACCTCTGAAACAGACCGACAGGTGAGGACAGACATTCAGGACTGGATTCTCTGTGGTGTGTCCAGATGTGTGCATGTGTTACCTGGCCCTCCCATCAGCTCCTCCAGGTGGTACAGCAGAGCAAAGCCTTTCTCGTAGGGCACAGAGGAGAAGGCGTCGTCGGGGTCGACGTCCTGCAGGCTGGGAACCAGGTTGGTCAGAGGGTTGTTGGCTCCAAAAGTGTTCACCTGAGTGACAACATGGACAGGTAAGAAACATACATACTGCTTTCATCACCAGAATCAGTCCGCACAGGGTTCAGGTCCAGGTCCTCACCGAGTCCTGCAGGTCCTTCCAGCCCCCCATGGCTTTAAACTGTCTGAACTGTTCACTGTCCATACACCTGCCGATCATCCTCTCCAGGTACACCGTGTGACCTTCGTTCAGCCTGGAAAGGACAAACAGCTACAGTCAGCATGCTAACTATCACTGATCAACTTCAAATTCCTCAGAGACAAGCTTCCATCTTGAAGAGAATGATAATGATAACATACATTTTTTTCCCCCGTCATTCCTGCACTCAGTTTCTGTTTTAATTTCCCTTCTTTGAATCAGAATCAGAATCAGAAAACCTTTCTGATTCTGATTCTGATTCAAAGAAGGGAAATTAAAACAGAAACTGAGTGCAGGAATGACGGGCAAAAGAATTACCTGACAAAACCAGTATAGTATAGCATGTCGTCCAACATCATGAAAAAACGACATAGTATAGCATGTCGTCAAAAACCTAGAAAAAAATGTCATAGTATATAGCATGTTGTCCAAAATCATGAAAAACTTCCTAATTTTCGTTTTTAAATGATAATAAAGATATTCAAAGACATTTAGTTTTTATTTGTTCGTTTTTAATAAATCCAACAAGCAAGTTATAAAGTGTGCATTAATAAGGAAATGAACGAAAAGATGAACAGACATCCACACACCGAACTGAAGCGCTGCCTCCGCGGGCACTCCGCTCTGCTCAGCGGCCTGTGTGGACAGTCAGATAGGTTAACATGGGCGCTGACTGAAAACCGCCTCCGCTGCTGGACACCGTGCTTCGGTTCCGCGTCCGGTGTGTCCAGGGCGTTATGTCAACAACGCTACATGAAGCAGATTAATGACTTTTTCTCTGCAGTACCTACTATGCAGTCCGCCGCCAAGTGGGCAGGGGTGGTAATTGCAACCGGACAAAATGAACAACGGCCTTCAGATTTTCCGGTCACTGTTGCAAAAAACTGGTCAATGACCGAGAATATCCGGTTAACGCGACCCCTGAGTATAATATATCGTCAAAAATCATGAGAAAACAACGGTATAGCATGTCGTCCAAAATCATGAAAAAACGGCATAGTATAGCATGTCATCAAAAATCTATTAAAAGAACATCATAGTATAACATGGCGTCCAAAACCATGAAAAAACTTCGTAGTATAGCATGTCGTCCAAAATCATGAAAAACATCATAGTATAGTATGTCATCAAAAAACGTCATAGTATACCATGTTGTCCAAAATCATTAAAAAAGTCATAGTATAGCATATCATCAAAAATCTATTAAAAAATGTCATAGTATAGCATGTCATCAAAAATCTATAAAAAAGCGTCATAGTATAGCATGTCGTCCAAAATCATGAAAAAACGTCATAGTGTAGCATGTTGTCCAAAATCATGAAAAAACGACATAGTATAGTATGTTGTCAAAAATCTATAAAAAAGCGTCATAGTATAGCATGGCGACCAAAATCATGAAAAAACGTCATAGTATAACATGTCGTCAAAAATCTATAAAAAAGCGTCATAGTATAGCATGCAATCCAAAATCATGAAAAAACGTCATAGTATAACATGTCGTCCGCAATCATGAAAAAACGTCATAGTATAGCATGTCGTCAAAAATCATGAAAAAAAGTGATAGTATAGTACGTTGTCCAAAACCATGAAAAAATCTCATAGTATAGCATGTCGTCCGCAATCATGAAAAAACGTCATAGTATAGTATGTTGTCAAAAATCTATAAAAAAGCGTCATAGTATAGTATGTAATCCAAAATCATGAAAAAACAACATAGTATAGTATGTTGTCAAAAATCTATAAAAAAGCGTCATAGTATAGCATGTAATCCAAAATCATGAAAAAACGTCATAGTATAGCATGTCATCAAAATCAAGAAAAAAGTCATAGTATAGCATGTCGTCCAAAACCATGAAAAAACATCATAGTATAGCATGTCGTCCAAAATCAAGAAAAAAGTCATAGTATAGCATGTCGTCCAAAACCATGAAAAAACATCATAGTATAGCATGTCGTCCAAAATCAAGAAAAAAGTCATAGTATAGCATGTCGTCCAAAATCATGAAAAAACGTCATAGTATAGCATATCGCCAAAAATCTATAAAAAAAAACGTCATAGTATAGCATGTTGTCCAAAATCATGTAAAAACGTTGTAGTATAGCATGTCTTCAAAAATCTATAAAAAAGCGTCATAGTATAGCATGTCGCCCAAAATCATGAAAAAACATCATAGTATAGCATGTCTCCAAAAATCTATAAAAAAAAGTCATAGTATAGCATGTCGTCAAAAATCATGAAAAAAAGTCATAATATAGCATGACGTCCAAAATCATTAAAGAACGTCACAGTATGGTATGTCGTCAAAAATCTATAAAAAAGCGTCATGGTATGTCGGCCAAAATCATGAAACAACGTCACAGTATAGTATGTCATCCGAAATCATGAAAAAAACGTCATAGTATAACATGTCGTCAAAAATCTATAAAAAAAAGTCATAGTATAACATGTTGTCAAAAATCTATTAAAAAAAATGTCATAGTATAGCATGTCGTCCAAAATCATGAAATAAAGTCATAGTATAACATGTCATCAAAAATCATGAAAAAAATGTCATAGTATAGCATGGTGTCCAAAATCATGAAAAAACATCTTGGTATAGCATGTTGTCCAAAATCATCAAAAAAGTCATAGTATAGCATGTCGTCCAAAATCATGAAAAAACGACATAGTACAGTATGTCGTCCAAAATGATGGAAAAACGACATAGTATAGTATATCATCCAAAACCATGAAAAAACGTCATAGTATAGCATGTCGTCCAAAATCGTGAAAAAAATTAATAGTATAGTATGTTGTCCAAAACCATGAAAAAAGTCATAGTATAGCATGTCGTCCAAAATCATGAAAAAAGTGATAGTATAGTATGTTGTCCCAAACCATGAAAAAATGTCATAGTATCGCATGTCATCCGAAATCATGAAAAAACGTCATAGTATAGCATGTCGTCCAAAATCATGTAAAAACGTTATAGTATAGCATGTCTTCAAAAATCTATAAAAAAAAAGGTTATAGTATAGCATGTCGTCCGAAATCATGAAAAAACGTCACAGTATAGCATGTCGTCCAAAATCATGTATAAACGTCATAGTATAGCATGTCTTCAAAAATCTATAAAAAAAAATCTCATAGTATAGCATGTCGTCCAAAATCATGAAAAAAAGTCATAATATAGCATGTCGTCCAAAATCATGAAAAAACATCATAGTTTAGCATGACGTCCAAAATCATGAAACGACGTCACAGTATAGCATGTCGTCCAAAATCATGAAAAAAGTGATAGTATAGTATGTCGTCCAAAACCATGAAAAAACGTCATCGTATAGCATGTCGTCAAAAATCTATAAAAAAAGTCATAGTATAGCATGTCGTCAAATATCTATAAAAAAAGAAGCATCATAGTATAACATGTCATCAATAATCATGAAAAAAAATGTCATAGTATAGTATGGTGTCCGAAATCATCAAAAAAAAGTCATACTATAGCATGTCGTCCACAATCATCAAAAAATGTCATAGTATAGCATGCCGTCCAAAATCATGAAAAATGTTATAGTACAGTATCTCGTCCAAAATCATGAAAAAACGACATAGCATAGCATGTCGTCCAAAACCATGAAAAAATGTCATAGTACAGTATGTCATCCAAAAGCATGAAAAATGTTATAATACAGTATCTCGTCCAAAATCATGAAAAAACGACATAGTATAGCATGTCATCCAAAATCATGAAAAAACGTCATAGTACAGTATCTCGTCCAAAACCTTGAAAAAACGTCATTGTACAGTATCTCGTCCAAAACCATGAAAAGAACGACATAGTATAGCTTGTCGCCCAAAATCATGAAAAGAACGACATAGTATAGCATGTCGTCCAAAATCATCAAAAAACATCATAGTATAGCATGTCGTCCAAAATCATGAAAAAAAGCGATAGTATAGTATGTCGTCCAAAACCATGAAACAACGACATAGTATAGCATGTCGTCCACAATCATGAAACAACGACATAGTATAGTATGTCGTCCAAAACCATGAAACGACATAGTATAGCATGTCGTCAAATAAATAAATGGTGTTTATTTGTTTGTTTACCAGAAGTGCTCCCAGGTCTTGTTGGTCACCAGGTTGCCAGTCCAGCTGTGGGAGATCTCATGAGCAATCACCTGACAGGAAGAACCACAGGTGAACACATGAAGGTGAACACATGAAGGTGAACATGTGAAGAGACAGAAGTATTTTACTCACGTTGGACAGAGACTTGTCTCCTGCCTGTAAAGAAATAGATACACAGTAATCAGCTGATCATCAGTCACATGATGCAGTGACTCAGGTCAGGTGACACGTGAAGACGTCTAATGATCATCATTAATTATGTCTGTATGGTCATACCAGCAGGGTGAGTGTTCTCTGTATGACTGTAGATATGTTTTTGAGTGTATATAAATGTGTTGTCATGTGTTTATACCAGCAGGGTCGGGGTGGCGAAGGTCAGACAGGGATTCTCCATGCCTCCATAGGGGAACGACGGAGGAAGAACCAGGATGTCATACTGACCCCAGACGTATGGCCCTGCCAGGTCTTCAGCTGTCTTCAACATGGTCTCTGTCTGACAGACACAGCAACATGAGTCAATTAATGATGACCTGACTGTGTATGAATGAATGAATGAATATATGTATGTTTTTGTAGCTTTTAACAACATACTATGGCGTTTCGGTCATGACAGTGTGTGCTATACCCACAGACCTTTCTGTATGTCATCTCCTGAAGGTTTTATAGAAAAACTCCTCCATCATCACCTGTAGGCTGCCTATTAAAAACTTTTTCAAGCTCCACCCACAGTCTCTCTTTCAACTACTGCATCAAGTATGGGCAGTGTTGTTATCATGTACCAGTTGATGTTATATTGTTTACTTTTAATTTATTGTATATGCAATAACATTTGTTTTGCACAATATACTTGTTTCCTTGACCCCTGTGTTACTTCCCCTGAGCCACAGTCATAACACATATAATTTCATCTGACATTCTTTCCCACATGCTATACTATGATGTTTTTACATGATTTATGACGACATGCTATACTATGATGTTTTTACATGATTTATGACGACATGATATACTATGGCATTTTTTCATCATTTTGGACGACATACTATACTATCACTTTTTTTCATGATTTTGGATGACATGCTATGCTACAACGTTTTTTCTAGATTTTTGATGACATGCTATACTATGACATTTGTCATGATTTTGGACGACATGCTATACTATGACTTTTTTCATGATTTCGGACGACATACTATACTATGTCGGGTTTTTTTTCATGATTTTGGACGCCATGTTATACTATGACTTTTTTCATGATTTTGGATGACGTGCTATACTATGTTGTTTTTTCATGAATTTGGACGACATCCTATGTTATGTCTTTTTTTCATGGTTTTGGGCGACATGCTATACTATGACTTTTTTCATTATTTTGGATGACATACTATATGATGACGTTTTTTCATGGTTTTGGACGACATACTATACTATGATGTTTTTTCAAGATTTTGCACGACATGCTATACTATGACGTTTTTTCTAGATTCTGGACGACATGCTATACTATCACTTTTTTTCATGATTTTGGACCACATGCTATACTACGACGTTTTTTCTAGATTTTTGACGACATGCTATACTATGACTTTTATTCATGGTTTTGGACAACATGTTATACTATGTCGTTTTTTTTGTCATGATTTTGGACGACATGCTATACTATGACTTTTATTCATGGTTTTGGACAACATGTTATACTATGTCGTTTTTTTTGTCATGATTTTGGACGACATGCTATACTATGACTTTTATTCATGGTTTTGGACGACATGTTATACTATCACTTTTTTCATGATTTTGGACGACACACTATACTATGACGTTTTTGTCATAATTTTGCACGACATGCTATACTATGACGTTTGTTCTAGATTCTGGACGACCTGCTATACTATGACGTTTTTTCATGATTTTGGAAGACATGCTATACTACAACGTTTTTTCTAGATTTTTGACGACATGCTATACTATGACTTTTATTATGGTTTTGGATGACATATTATACTATGACATTTTTCATGATTTTGGACGACATGCTATACTATGACATTTTTCATGATTTTGTACCACATGCTATACTATGACATTCTTTGATGATTTCGGACGACATGCTATACTATGACGTTTTTTCATGATTTTGGACGACATGCTATTCTATGTCTTTTTCTATGATTTTGGACCACATGCTATACTATGACATTTTTCATGATTTTGGACCACATGCTATACCATGACTTTTTTTCATGATTTCAGACGACATGCTATACTACGACGTTTTTTCTAGATTTTTAACGACATGCTATAGTATGACTTTTATTCATGGTTTTGGAGAACATGTTATGACTTTTTTCATGATTTTGGACGACATGCTATACTATGTCCTTTTTTTCATGCTTTTGGACGACATACTATACTATGACGTTTTTTCATGATTTTGGACGACACTCTATACGATGACATTTTTTCTGCATTTTGACGTCATGCTATACTATGAGGTTTTTACATGATATTGGACGACACGCTATACTATGACATTTTTTTCATGATTTTGGACGACACGCTATACTATGACTTTTTTTCATGGTTTTGGATGACATGCTATACTATGACAGTTTTTCTTGATTTTGGACGACAGTTTGGACGACATGCTATACTATGACATTTTTTCATGAATTTGGACGACACGCTACACTATGACATTTTTTCCATGATTTTGAACGACACGCTTTAGTATGACTTTTTTTTATTGATTTTGGACAACATGCTATATCATGACATTTTTCATGATTTTGGACGTCATGCTATACTATGACATTCTTTCATGATTTTGGACGACATGCTATACTATGACATTCTTTCATGATTTCGGACGACATGCTATACTATGACGTTTTTTCATGATTTTGGACGACATGCTATACTATGACTTTTTTTAATGATTTTGGACGACATTTTGGACGACATGCTATACTATGACATTTTTTCATGAATTTGGACGACACGCTACACTATGACATTTTTTTCATGATTTTGGACAACATGCTACACTATGACTTTTTTCATGATTTTGGACGACACGCTTTAGTATGACGTTTTTTTATTGATTTTGGACAACATGCTATATCATGACATTTTTCATGATTTTGGACCACATGCTATACTATGACATTCTTTCATGATTTTGGACCACATACTATACTATGACATTCTTTCATGATTTCGGACGACATGCTATACTATGACGTTTTTTCATGATTTTGGACAACGTGCTATACTATGACATTTTTCATGATTTTGGACGACATGTTATACTATGACATTCTTTCATGATTTTGGACGACATGCTATACTATGACATTCTTTCATGATTTTGGACCACATACTATACTATGACATTCTTTCATGATTTCGGACGACATGCTATACTATGACGTTTTTTCATGATTTTGGACAACGTGCTATACTATGACATTTTTCATGATTTTGGACGACATGTTATACTATGACGTTTTTCTAAATTTTGGTCGACATACTATATTATGACATTTTAACGTAACTTTTTTTGTGACAGACTATAAGGTCATTTGTCTAACTTTTATTTCTCACCGAGACATTGCTGTAACTTTTTATGACCTCTATGATTTTAATGTTTTTCATAATATACTACGACTTTTTACGACAGTCTTTACCATAACGTCTTGATGAGATACTTTTCTGAGAGTTTGTTGTGACTCACCTCTGAGAACTCAAACGCTGCTTTGTCCACAAACTCTTTCTCAGACCAAACTCTGGACCTCGGTCCAATCTCCCTGTCAGCCAATCAGAGCACAGAAACACTGTTTACCTGCTTCATGTGATGTGATGTCATGCGTCAACAGGTGAGATAGAGTACCTGCTCTCCAGAGCTCCGACCACGATGGCGATCAGGTAAGAAGGCATGGGCACCTGAGGACAAACGTCAGAGGTCTAATGGTGATTCAATAGTTTTAAACTCTGACATCAACAGCACCGTTTTTTCCCTGTTAAAGGGTTTTTTGGGGAGTTTTTCCTGATCAGCTGTGAGGGTCCTAAGGACAGAGGGATGTCGTATGCTGTAAAGCCCTGTGAGGCAAATTGTGATTTGTGATATTGGGCTTTATAAATAAAATTGATTGATTGATTGATTGATGTTATAGTGACATCATCATAGTTGTAGTTTTCATCACAGGTGCTTTGGTTCAGTCTGAATTTATATCACAGACAAAAAAAGTGAAACACTGAAGTCAGGATAAGTCAGAATCTGTGTGAACAGAGCAGAACAGACTGACAAGTGATGTAAATAAAGTGTAGAAGAAGAAGACACTAACCGGCTGTCTGAACCTGTAGACAATGCGGTTGTTGTCCTGAGGATCAACTTCCTGTCCGTCTCTCACTGCGCTCATCACAGCCACCAGGTCTTTGGGGACAGAAACCTGAGAGACCCAACACAGGGCACACTGAGACACAGCACACACCTGAGAGACAGAACACAGCTCTGTGTGTGTGTGTGTGTGTGTGTGTGTGTGTTACCTGAGCGTAGTAGGTGTGTTTGACAGATGGTGTGTCCTGACAGGGAACCATACTCCTGCAGTGATGAGCCTGGTAGACAACACGCAGGGAAAAATATGTAACTACTCTCATATAATTTATTATCATTATTGTTGTTATTATTATTATATAGGTTATCACGTTCTAACGTAAAACGTTTAACATTAAAAACAATATGAATGATGATGATATAACGTAATAAACGATTTCATGTTATGTGATAATATTTTGTTTTAACAATAAAAGTTTTTTGTTCTCAGATAAAAATATTTTGTTAAAATGTGAAAAACATTTTGTTCTAGCAGGAAGCGCTTCACGTTTTTTCCTGATGCTGATCAGTTTGTTTTTTTGTGGCGTGGCCTCAGCAGGCTTCTGTAGATTCAACAGTAATAAATTCTACCTGACATTAGACGGAGGGAGTTTGTTTCCCTGCACGCTGACTGACAGGCAGGTTAAAATAACTATAGCTCATCGGATGAAAACAGGAAGGAAACAACGGTTGGGAAAAAAAACTGTTCAGATAAAAGAGGAAGAAAATGTTCCTGCGTCTGTCGACACCTCTGACTGAAGAAATTTAACTTCTGGTAAAACTGTTACCAAACATTTACTGACACAACACTGCACTTGAACATCACACCTCAGAGTTTGTACCTGAACGCCACATCTCAGTCTGTAGAAGCGTCAGACTGTACCTGAACGCCTCGTCTCAGACTCACCTGACACTGGCTGAACAGGTATGGATGTTTTTTCCCAGCAGTCTGTGCAGGTGTGAGCCACTGCAGAGCTGTCGCAGATGGCGACGTCTCATAGGTCACCTCCACGATCACATGCTGCCCCCTAATTGGTCCACAACACAAACACATTAATGGTGTTTTATTTGGAAAAGACATGAGTGCGTAAGGACAGGAAGTACAGGTCACCTGGACAGGTCAAAGGGCAGTGTGATGTCCAGCGGCGTCCCCTTGAAGCTGTGTTTAGGGCCCAGAGTAAATGAGGCCGCCTGTCCGTTGGCGCTCACTGAGACGATCTGAAGGTCTCTGGTGTCCAAAGTCTGCATCCAATAAAAACACACCTTTATTAATGAGGTTAATGTCACACCTGCTGAGTCAGCGCTCACCTGTCACAAACATGGACTCACATGTCACACACCTGGACTCAGCCTACACACCTGGACTCACCTGTCACACACCTGGACTCACCTGTCGCATCTGGACTCAATCTGCACATCTGGATTCACCTGTCACACACCTGGACTCATCTGTTGCACACATGGACTCAGTCTACACACCTGGACTCACCTGTCTCACACCTAGACACACCTGTCACATACTTGGACTCAGTCTACATCCCTGGTCTGTCACAACTGGTCTGTCACACCTGCACTGTCACACCTGCACTGTCACACCTGGTGTGATACACCTGGTCTGTCACACCTGATCTGTCACACCTGATCTGACATAACTGATCTGTCACACCTGATCTGACATAACTGGACTGTCACACCTGGTGTGATACACCTGGACTGTCACACCTGGTCTGTCACACCTGGTCTGTCACATCTGATCTGTCACACCTGATCTGACATAATTGGTCTGTCACACCTGATCTGTCACACCTGATCTGACATAACTGGTCTGTCACACCTGAGGAACACCTGGACTGTCACATCTGGTCTGTCACACCTGGTCTGTCATACCTGAGGGACACCTAGTCTGTCACAACTGGTCTGTCACACCTGCACTGTCACACCTGGTGTGATACACCTGGTCTGTCACACCTGATCTGTCACACCTGATCTGACATAACTGATCTGTCACATCTGATCTGACATAACTGGTCTGTCACACCTGAGGAACACCTGGACTGTCACACCTGGTGTGATACACCTGGACTGTCACACCTGATCTGTCACACCTGATCTGACATAACTGGTCTGTCACACCTGATCTGTCACACCTGATCTGACATAACTGATCTGTCACATCTGATCTGTCACACCTGATCTGACATAACTGGTCTGTCACATCTGATCTGTCACACCTGATCTGACATAACTGGTCTGTCACACCTGATCTGTCACACCTGATCTGACATAACTGATCTGTCACATCTGATCTGTCACACCTGATCTGACATAACTGGTCTGTCATACCTGAGGAACACCTGGACTGTCACACCTGGTGTGATACACCTGGACTGTCACACCTGATCTGTCACACCTGGACTGTCACACCTGATCTGTCACACCTGATCTGACATAACTGGTCTGTCACACCTGAGGAACACCTGGACTGTCACACCTGGTGTGATACACCTGGACTGTCACACCTGATCTGTCACACCTGGTGTGATACACCTGGTGCGACACACCTGGACTGTCACACCTGATCTGACATAACTGATCTGTCACACCTGGTCTGTCACACCTGGTGTGATACACCTGGACTGTCACACCTGATCTGTCACACCTGGTCTGTCACACCTGATCTGACATAACTGATCTGTCACATCTGATCTGTCACACCTGGACTGTCACACCTGGTGTGATACACCTGGTGCGACACACCTGGACTGTCACACCTGATCTGACATAACTGATCTGTCACACCTGGTTCAGGTGAATACACGTGTTTATCTGACAGCCTTCACGTCAAAGTCCAAACAGCCTCAATAAAACACATCTGATTTCTCAGGTTGGTCAATGAACCAAAGCCATGTCAGAAATACAGATTTAAAGTTTCATTACTCATATAAACACAAGGACAAGCTGAAACATTCATGTTAATGAATATCCAAATGTTTACACGTAGACATGTTGATTAATTATAAGTTATTAAATAAAGTCTGAACTGTTACAGTGAGTTCAGTTTGTCTCTCAGGTGCATCAGACCAAACGATTTAAAGTTTCCCTTAATAAAAAGTATTGATAGACTTTGTGAGACCGCAGGAGATGAAGCGATGACCTGGATCATAAAGTCATATTATAATAATAACCCGTCAGGTGTTACAGTGACACTAACTCATTGATCCTTCAGACCAAACTCCATTTACATTTCTGTCACTTTTATGAAATGACCCCTTCAGGGACCGTAAACACGGTGTGACATCACACCACTCGGCTCGTTAGCAGAGCGGCTAACATGCAGCTGTACCGGAGCGGAGCACCGGGCTCCGTTAACGTTACCAGAGCAGAGAATCGGTCCTCCAGAGCCTCCACGGTGAGCGCCACCTTGGCCCGGATTACGTGCCTGTCGAAGTCCAGGTGCAGGGACAGGTTCAGGTGTTTGGTGACGCACCTGGTGACGGAGGAGAAGGAGCACGGGTCAGGAGACATGATGATGATGGTGGTGGTGATGATCACTGTCCAGTAACAACGGAGAGACTGAGCCGAACTGCTCACACACACCCGGCTATCTAACGGAACATGCTGTACTCACTTCCGGCACCGGCCCTTTCACAATAAGACTGGCGCTGCTGAATACATGCTTTTATTTTGACACCGTGTGTGTGTGTGTATATATGTGTATGTGTGTGTGTGTGTGTGTGTGTGTGTGTACACCGGCTACTATAAAATTCAACTTTACATCATGTCCGTTAAATCAATAAACTCCAAAAGGCCTCTGTAGGTGAATCTGTATTTCAAATGAGTCTCAGGGTCAAACCAGAGATATTGGATGAAGGGAGATACCCCACTGTAGGCTTATCCAATGTGAAGAAAACGGTTACTCTTCTTGTCTCCTAAGTGGGCGTGGTTAGCTCTCCCTCCAATCAGAGCCTGTTCTCTCTCAACCCCCCCCCCCACAGTGTTGAACAGAGGCTCTGTGGATGTCTGTGTATGCGGATCAAGAAGCAGGTGGAATGAAAATACATTCTTCCTGTTATTGCAGCCTATTGTTGCACAAAGCTTGGGCATTTTTTATTTATCACTAGCGGTAAATAACTGTTTGTAAGCTAACTGTGATTTTACCGCCTGTTTATCAAGATCACAAGATCTCGCGAGAACTTGTTTTCTGAGACGGACAGGGCTCAAACAAAGTTAATTTTCTCTTGATCTGTGCGGATGAAAAATGCAGCTTTAGTGTCAGAATGTTGGTAAGATGTGTGGCTTGTGGAAAACGAACCCAATATTTATTTTAGTGACTATAAGGCGAAAGAATTGACCATAAATTGTGATCACGTTCATTTTCCTCATTGACGACAATACATTCAGAGCTGCCGCAAGTCTCCTACGGGGGCGTGGCGCTGACGTCACTGAATCAGGACGTGAGCTGAGTGGGGTATCTCGCTTCATCCAATGGCCCAATTCCAATCCGGCCCATAAAGACTCAGGCCCTGAACCCTCACTGACTTAACTGACGTCAGCTGTAAGTGACTGAGTGCGAGAGTCTGAAAGGGCTCTGGATGCTACAAATAGGAATGGGACAGCACTTATCCCTCTCTACAAAATGTTGTTGACACTGGCGGCTCTGGGCGTGATCATTTATCAGTTATTGTCATCATATATTCCACACACAAAGAATATATATGTATATATATCTATAGATAGATAGATAGATAGATATCTACCTTTTTTTTTCGTTCTCCACCGGAAAAAACCCCCGAAAACACAGTCGGCAGATATGCAAACGGTAACGTTATGGAAGGAGAGCGAAAAAACAGATAGATAAACAATGAAACATTACATTAACAAGGATTTAAGATGGTACATAAACACACATGAAGTCAGAGGAATACCAGTGGTTATATTCCACACACAAAGAATATATATCTATATATCTATTATAGATAGATATATAGATATAGATATATCTATCTATCTATCTATAGATATATATACATATATATTCTTTGTGTGTGGAATATATGATGACAATAACCAATAAATGATCACGCCCAGAGCCGCATTAACAACATTTTGTAGAGGGGGATAAGTGCTGTCCCATTCCTATTTGTAGCATCCGGAGCCCTTTCAGACTCTCGCACTCAGTCACTTACAGCTGACGTCAGTTAAGTCAGTGAGGGTTCAGGGCCTGAGTCTTTAGGGGCCGGATTGGAATTGGGCCTATATCTCTGGTCAAACCTGAACAGTGTATTTGTATGTGTCTCCCCCTGCTGATGGAGAGGACTACTTGAATTAAAGCAGAAGCAGAAACATAAAACCGTTCAGACCAAACTACATCACATACAAACACACACAGATGCAGATGTCTGTCTCACCGTGTCCCATCCTGCTGTCCTCAGCTGCTGGACAGGACAAATTAGGACACGGTGACCTCAGACAGTTTCACAGCAGTTTACAGTTACATTAAAAACATGAGCAGGTAGTTTGGAGACGTGAAGATAAAGACGTCCTTAAACAGCAGAGAGAGAGGATAGAGGACGGTTCATGTCAGACGGACAAAAAACCTTCATCCAATTTCTTTAAGAAAACTGTGGAGACAAAGATGGGTGGCACAGTGGTGTAGTGGTTAGCACTGTCACCTCACAGCAAGAGGGTTCCTAGTTCGAACCCAGGGTGGGAGGTTTGAACCAGTTTGGTTCCTGGTGTTTCGACTTGTTCTCCCTGTGTCAGCGTGGGTTTAAGAAATGAATAAATGGAGACAGATTTCAGCTGCAGACAGTTCAAACTACACAGAGTAAAACATGAAAACGACTCAGGTGTGTTTTAATAGATGATGTCATCATAATCAGTAATCAGTAACATCAGCAGTGACATGATTATTTATCTGACCTGAATTTTGAAACATTAATGATCAATAAAATGAACTCAGACAAACATTCAGTCCTTTGATAATAAAACCAGTCCACCCTGTGGTTGTATGACTCCTCCCACCAGTCCACCCTGTGGTCGTATGACTCCGCCCACCAGTCCACCCTGTGGCTGTATGACTCCGCCCACCAGTCCACCCTGTGGTCGTATGACTCCGCCCACCAGTCCACCCTGTGGCTGTATGACTCCGCCCACCAGCCCGCCCTGTGGTTGTATGACTCCGCCCACCAGCCCGCCCTGTGGTTGTATGACTCCTCCCACCAGTCCACCCTGTGGTTGTATGACTCCGCCCACCAGTCCACCCTGTGGTTGTATGACTCCGCCCACCAGTCCACCCTGTGGTTGTATGACTCCGCCCACCAGTCCACCCTGTGGTTGTATGACTCCTCCCACCAGTCCACCCTGTGGTTGTATGACTCCGCCCACCAGTCCACCCTGTGGTTGTATGACTCCTCCCACCAGTCAACCCTGTGGTTGTGTGACTCCGCCCACTAGTCCACCCTGTGGTTGTGTGACTCCGCCCACCAGTCCACCCTGTGGTTGTGTGACTCCGCCCACCAGTCCACCCTGTGGTTGTTTGACTCCGCCCACCAGTCCACCCTGTGGTTGTATGACTCCGCCCACCAGTCCACCCTGTGGTTGTTTGACTCCGCCCACCAGTCCAGTGTCTCTGACAGTCTCCATCCATGTCAGTGAAAACATGGATGCTTCACACACAGAAGATCTATACAATCAGCACAGTTTCAAGATTAGAGTCAGAGTCACCTTCCCCCTCCCTCCTCCCTCCCTGCTCCTCTCTCCCCGCCTCGGGCGGCCCCGGGGTCCTCCCCCGGGCTGGGGAGCCTGGTGTGGGGGCTGGGTGCTGCCCGCGAGGGGTGTTCTGGTGCTGCGCAGTGTGGGCCTGCCTGTTGGTGTGCGGCCTGTGGTGGGGGACGGGTCGGATGGGCTGGGGTCCGGCTTTGGGTCTGGGGCGGTCTGGGGGAGTACTGGCGGGGTTGCGGGTTGGCCTGTGCTCCTGCGCGTCGGGGTTCGGGGGGGGCTGGGTGGGGCTCGTCGTCTGTGCACCCTAGTGACGCGCCTCGTCCTTCTGCTGGGGGTCGGTTTGCTGCGGGCGGTGTGGCCCAGGTCGGGACCATTGCGGGGGCCTGACGCTGCAGTTGCTTGGGGGGCGTGGTTTGGTGGGGGCCCGTTGGGTTTCCTTGGGGCCCGTCTGGCCCGTTGTCCATGGGCGCTGGGGGCCTCGCAGCACCGGGGTCTGGTTGGCACCACCTTCTAGCCCCTTGCCGGGCCTACACTGGCCTAGCCTCCTAAACCACATTTAGTTCACCCACCACACATTTCACACTTTTAATCAGTCAATCAATCAATTTTATTTATAAAGCCCAATATCACAAATCACAATTTGCCTCACAGGGCTTTACAGCATACGACATCCCTCTGTCCTTATGACCCTCACAGCTGATCAGGAAAAACTCCCCAAAAAACCCTTTAACGGGGAAAAAACGGTAGAAACCTCAGGAAGAGCAACTGAGGAGGGATCCCTCTTCCAGGACGGACAGACGTGCAATAGATGTCGTACAGAACAGATCAACATGATAAATTAACAGTAATCCGTATGACACAATGAGACAGAGAGAGAGAGACAGAGAGAGAGACAGAGAGAGAGAGACAGAGAGACAGAGAGAGACAGAGAGAGACAGAGAGACAGAGAGACAGAGAGAGACAGAGACAGAGACAGAGAGAGACAGAGAGAGATTCCATGAGCATGAACATGAGCATGAACATGAGCTCCTGAATATTTTTGCTTTTTTGGATGTTTTAAAGTGAGATAAACTACTGTTCTTCTAAGAGCTGGAAGAAAACAGAAGAGAAAACCGTTGTTTTTAAAAAAAATCTACCAAGAAGGAAAAAAAACAGCAAAAACCTCAGAAAACAGTGATAGACTGGAAAACAACGGAACCAACTGCCAAACTGACAGTTAGCCTAACTGTCCAACCAGCAACAAAAAAAAAAGGTCAAGCAAAGAGGAGGAAAACAGCTGAAGACGCAAGTGAGTGAACCATCAGAAAGAAAATATAACATTTAAAAAGAGGAAACAAAAAATTGCTGAACACTAAATAAACTTAAGCTAGCATAACACAGCTAGCTGTAAACAAGACCCTTAGCAACTGTTGCCAAGGAATTTAAATAGCAGCAGTTCAACAGCAGCAGAGCCTGATGGAATCCACCAAAGGCTGTACAGAGGCTGTTCCTCTCCTCTATCCTCCTGATGTAACCAATGAGACTGCCAGGAAGGCATTTAAACAAAAACTGCTAAAAGAAAGACCAGAAACCCTGTTTTCTGATCTTTACAAGACCGGGGAGGTCAGCAACCTGATCCTCTTCACAGACCAGCCGCTAGCATGGCACTCTGCCATCAGTGCCCACTACCCCTCTGTCAAAAAAGAGGGGATCTGTAACGGCTGGAAAATAAAAGTAAAAGAAGCAGAGGATTCAGATACTTTCATGATGACAGTAAACTTATACAAGAATGGGACTATCATGGTGCAGGGGAACCTCAAACTGTTTGAGATGGACTTCCTCCTTATAAAGGAAAGAGCCCAGCAGGAGAGATCTAGCTCCACTGACAGTTCCCAGGTCCCAGCTCCCAGCTGCCTAACTACTGAGCAGCCCCCTGAAGAGAAGGAGCCCACCAGCCCAGAGCAGGTCCAGGACCCCCAGCTGAACCGCACCATCACCGAACTGAAGGTGAAATTCACAGAGCTGGAGAGAGAACTAGTACAACTGAGAGAGCTGATCAGCCAACAGCCATGCCAGCCCACCACAGCTCAGCCTGATCCCTGCACCATCAGCACAGAGCTGGGCATGCTGAGGCAGGACAGGGACAGCTGCAGGAGAGAGCTGAGCCTGCTCAGGACTGAGATCAGAGAGCTGCATCAGGACAGAGAGCAGCGTCTAGCAGCACTGACAGCTCTGACAGAGGAGGTGAAGGAGCTCAGAGGAGAGAGAGAGGAGCACAGGAGAGAACTTACCTCTCTGTCAAAGGAGGTGGAGGAGCTCAGAGGAGAGAGAGAGAGGAGCACAGGAGAGAACTTACCTCTCTGTCAAAGGAGGTGGAGGAGCTCAGAGGAGAGAGAGAGGAGCACAGGAGAGAACTTACCTCTCTCTCAAAGGAGGTGGAGGAGCTCAGAGGAGAGAGAGAGGAGCACAGGAGAGAACTTACCTCTCTGTCAAAGGAGGTGAAGGAGCTCAGAGGAGAGAGAGAGGAGCACAGGAGAGAACTTACCTCTCTCTCAAAGGAGGTGAAGGAGCTCAGAGGAGAGAGAGAGGAGCACAGGAGAGAACTTACCTCTCTGTCAAAGGAGGTGGAGGAGCTCAGAGGAGAGAGAGAGAGGAGCACAGGAGAGAACTTACCTCTCTGTCAAAGGAGGTGGAGGAGCTCAGAGGAGAGAGAGAGGAGCACAGCAGAGCACTCACCACTCTGTCAAAGAAGGTGGAGGAGCTCAGAGGAGAGAGAGAGGAGCACAGGAGAGAACTTACCTCTCTGTCAAAGGAGGTGGAGGAGCTCAGAGGAGAGAGAGAGGAGCACAGGAGAGAACTTACCTCTCTGTCAAAGGAGGTGAAGGAGCTCAGAGGAGAGAGAGAGGAGCACAGGAGAGAACTTACCTCTCTGTCAAAGGAGGTGGAGGAGCTCAGAGGAGAGAGAGAGGAGCACAGGAGAGAACTTACCTCTCTGTCAAAGGAGGTGGAGGAGCTCAGAGGAGAGAGAGAGGAGCACAGGAGAGAACTTACCTCTCTGTCAGAACAGCTTCAGGAGAGAGGTGGAGCTACACAGGACCTGGATGAAAAACTAGACCACAACCAGGACCCTGTGAGCAGCCAGGACCCACCAATCCAAGAACCTACCTCCACCCCCAGCTCCACATCCAGCCCACAGACCAGCACCTCCCCTCATTCCACCAGACCAGCACAACAGAGAGAGAAGACAGACATTGTCCTCCTCATCGACTCCAATGGAAAATTCCTTAATGAAAAGAAACTTTTCCCCACCCACAAAGTGGCTAAAATCTGGTGTCCAAACACCCACCAAGCCATAGACCTGCTGTCAGAGGAGCGGCTTGGATCTCCGAGTCACATCATCATCCACACTGGCACCAATGATCTGCGGAGCCAGCAGGAGAGGGTGTCAGAGTCACTCAAGAGAGTGACAGAGAAAGCCTCCACCACCTTCCCCAACAGCAGAGTGGTCATATCCACTCTGCTCCCAAGGAAAGACTTCCACCCTGACACCATCCACAGGATCAACAGCAGCCTGTCCAGAGACTGTGCACGGAGACCCAATGTCCACCTAGCCCACCACCCCACCCTGGACATCAGCTGTCTCTACGACCACGTCCATCTGTTTAAAAGCACAGTCCCCATCTTCGCCCAAACACTGAAAAGCGTCGCTCTCAACAGAGACCAATCCACGGCCCGCAGAAAGAGCACATCAGCCCACAACCCCCACAGAACACCAAGACATCCTCAACCAACATCCAGACCAACACAATGGAGACAAGACCACCCTCAGCCCCACCCACATCATGTCCAAATCAGACCCCACCAAGGCAACCATGATCCCCCTCAAGCCAGACCACAGTCACTCCTGTCCCTAGGGGCCCCACCCCAACCACAGCGACAAGAGCCACACCCTGGCCCACTGAGTTATGCCCAGGTGGTCCAACCTTAACCACCCCCCCACACAATGAACTGAAGGACATTCAGCAGATGCTCAGCCTGCTTTGCTCTCATCTGATTGGACAGGTACCACAATAGACACTGTATGAATTATTATTATTAGAGTATTTCTTGTTCTCATACAGTTTTAAAAAAAAAAGGACATTTACATTGTACATAAGTATTGATTATTTAATATACCAGTTATTGATTTGTTACCTTTTATAATATGTCATGTAGATACTCTTAAATTATTTTCTTTGACTTAGTAGTTTGTCTCATTTTGATCACCAAATGCAGCCTTTTGAGTTTTAAATGAAATCTAAATCTTTTGTCATCTCTTGTTTGAATGTTCAGGGTCTGAGATCTTCTGCTCTTGGCCTTAAGAGCAGGACCTCAGACTTTATTAGAGAGTTAGAAAATGCAGATGTGTTTATACTGCAAGAGACTTGGTGTAGAGGAGATGTCTCCACTGGTTGTCCCTCAGGCTACATAGAGATAATGTCCCCGTCCACCAAACTAAAGGGAGTAACACAAGGAAGGGATTCAGGGGGAATGCTGATCTGGTATAAGGCAAACCTTGTACAATACATTGAATTAATCAAAAAAGGAGAATTTTCAATTTGGCTCAAAATCAAAAAAGACCTTATCACCACAGATAAAGATGTATTCCTGTGTGCAGCATATATCCCCCCATCACAATCCCCTTATTTTAATGAAGACAGTTTCTCCATTCTCGAAGATGAGATTAGTTACTTTCAGGCCCAGGGAAGTGTACTGATCTGTGGAGACCTGAATGCCAGGACTGGTACAGAACCAGACTTTATCAGCACACAGGGAGACAAACATATACCTGGTCAAGTCAGCATCCCCCTCCCTTCACACCCCCGCAGAAACAACTTTGACAAAACTGTCAATAAAAGTGGGCAGCAACTGTTGCAGCTCTGCCGAACATTGGGTCTGTACATGGTTAACGGTCGGCTTCAAGGGGACTCATTCGGTCTTTACACTCATAGCTCTCCTCTTGGCAACAGCACAGTAGACTATGGCATCACTGACCTAGACCCCTTCTACCTGAGAGCATTTACAGTCAGCCCCTTAACAGACCATAGTAAAATCACACTCTACATTAAAACGACAGCAAACGACCCTCACACAGTAGAACCCTGCAATCTGACCTACAGAAAACAACCTTATAAATGGACAAACAAAAGCAAAGACGAATATCAGACAGCAATCAAAAATCCAATCTTTCAATCCCATTTAGACTGTTTTCTTTCCACCTCGTATCCCCTCAATCAGGACGGCCTCAGACAGGCTGTACAGGACATGTACAACATATTTGACCATGTGGCAGACTTATCCAGTCTGAAAAAGCGCCAGCACCACAGACCAAGAGACCCGACCAATGACGAGTGGTTTGACACAGAATGCAGACAACTGAGAAAAACTCTCAGAAATGTGTCAAATCAAAAACACAGACAACCTGACAACCCTGAGCTCCGCCTCCAGTACTGGGAAACACTGAGAGTATACAGAAAAACACTCAGAACTAAAAAAGAACAGCATGTGAGGCATCAGTTACAAATAATTGAAGAGTCCATTGACTCCAATGACTTCTGGAAGAAATGGCACTCTTTCAGCAAACCACAAAAAGAAGAATTGGCTATTCAAAATGGTGACATCTGGAAAAATCACTTTGAAAGTCTGTATACTGCTGTTCCCCTGAATTCGGCCCAAAACAATCTTCTCAACAAATTACAAATTTTAGAATCAGTCATTAAAGACAACCAGAACCCTCTAGACTACCAAATTACTGAAGCAGAGCTGCTGGCTAAAATCCAGGCACTGCAGCCAAAGAAAGCCAGCGGTCCTGATGGCATTTTAAATGAAATGCTAAAATTTGATGACCATAAATTTAACATTGCCATATTAAAATTATTTAACCTTATTCTGGGTGTCGGACATTTCCCTGACCTCTGGAGTGAAGGAATCATCACACCAATCTTTAAAAGTGGAAACAAATTCGACCCAAACAATTACCGAGGCATCTGTGTCAGCAGCAACCTGGGGAAGTTGTTCTGCAGCATCCTAAACAGCCGACTGCAAGACTTCCTCAGAGAACATGATGTCCTGAGCAAGAGCCAGATAGGATTCACACCCAAACATAGAACAACAGACCATATCTACACCCTTCACACCCTCATTAATAAAGACGTCCACCAAAACAAGAGGAAAATCTTCTCTTGTTTTGTGGACTTCAAAAAAGCATTCGACTCAATTTGGCATGATGGACTGTTCTTAAAATTAATTGAGAAGGGTGTAGGGGGGAAGGTCTATGACATCATCAAAACCATGTACAGTCATATGAAATGTGCTGTTAAAATTAACAACATGGAAACAGATTTCTTCCCCCAGAGTAGAGGAGTAAAACAGGGCTGCAGTCTCAGCCCCACCCTCTTCAACATTTATATCGATGAATTGGCCAAATCACTAGAACTATCTGACATCCCTGGTCTCACTCTGTCTGACACACAGGTTAAATGCCTACTTTTTGCAGATGATCTCATATTGCTGGCTCCATCAAATGAAGCACTACAACAGCAACTGGATCATCTGCAAACCTTCTGTCAGACCTGGGCCCTGACAGTAAATCTGGACAAAACCAAAATTATGATATTCCAGAAACGACCCAGGGGTCAGGGAGACCAAACCAGGTTTTTCCTGGGCTCTCATGAAGTGAAGAACACACACGACTACACATACTTAGGACTACACATCACGTCCATGGGAAACTTTAACCTGGCTGTTGATGATCTCAGAGAGAGGGGAAGAAGGGCTTTCTATGCTATAAAGAAATCTTCAAACATTAATATACCCATTAGAATCTGGCTCAAAATATTCAAATCTATAATTGAACCAATTATTCTGTATGGTAGTGAGGTGTGGGGTCCTCTTGCAAATCAAGATTTTGAAAAATGGGACAAACACCCCATCGAAATCCTGCATACAGAGATTTGCAAGAGCATCCTCAGAGTGCACAGGAACACCCCCAACAACGGGTGCCGAGCTGAGCTAGGCCAATTCCCCCTTTTAATTAGAATTCAAAAAAGAGCCATCAAATTTTATAAACACCTTAAAACAAGTGACCCCAACTCCTACCACTACAAAGCTCTGCAATGCCAAGAGGAGAGCATGGAGAAGAGCCCCCTCAGCCAGCTGGTCCTGAGGCTCAGCTCCTCTAACAGCACAAGACCTCAGGACAGCCCTCACACAATCTGGACCCACCAAATTATAGAGAAACAAAAAGAACATTACATTAACTATTGGACATCGACCACAAAAATGCAAAGCAAACTTCAGTGTTATTTGGCTCTAAACAGACAGTACACGGTGGCAGAATATCTGAGCACCGTGACTGATGAGAAACTGAGGAAGACTTTGACCATGTACAGACTCAGTGACCACAGCTTGGCCATAGAGACGGGCAGACACAGGCAGACCTGGCTGCCCAGAGAGGACAGGTTGTGTGAGCTCTGTCCACACAGACAAGCGGAGACAGAGACACACTTCCTGTTGCACTGCAGCAAGTATGAACACATCAGAGCCGACTTCCTCTCAAAAATAAAACATAAAGTCACTGACTTTGATTCTCTGCCTGATCAAACTAAAATGCAACACATCCTTGGAGAGAACAGAGTCAGCAGCTTAGCAGCAGCAAAATATGTCAGGTTATGCCACAGCCTGAGGGACAACCATCACAACACCTGACACACCTGTCTATATTTACAGTCCTTGTAACTCACAACCTACATTTTTCTTTATTCATTTTTATTTTTCTATATTATATATTGGTGTATTGTATTGTAGATTGGTGTATTTTGTATTATATATCATATATTTAATCTTTTTTTTTTTTTTATAATTTTCTGACTTACTTTTATTATTGTACTTTATTTGTAAATTTTTAATGTCTTTGGCAATATTGTTAATCTACAGTCATGCCAATAAAGCTTATTGAAATTGACAGAGAGAGAGAGACAGAGAGAGAGAGAGAGAGAGATGCAGGTAATGACAGTAGGTTACAACAACATTATTGAAAGTAATAATATTATAGTTATAGTTCTGGCTACTGTGGTACAATATGTTGAAAGTATGTATTAATATCTGGCAGTATACTTGTGTGACAATAGTCATATGTGTATAATAACAGTAGAAGTATGACTAATGACTAATGATGGCAGCAGCAGCAGGAGGCATCTGGCAGGACCACGGCAGCAGCACAACCACACACGTCACGCTGTCCAGGCACCGCTGTGATATGAGTTAATCTGAGAGATAGTGGAGCACAAAGGCTCCGGAGAAGAAGCCGAGTTAGTGACATCCAGAATGGCCGAGTTAGCAAGATGCAGTAATAGAATACGAGAGAGAGAGAGAGAAGGAGAGAAGGTGCCCGGTGTATTATAGGGGGTCCTCCGGCAGACTAGGCCTAAGTCAGCCTAACTAGGGGCTGGTACAGGGCAAGCCTGAGCCAGCCCTAACTATAAGCTTTATCAAAGAGGAAAGTCTTAAGTCTAGTCTTAAATGTGGAGACGGTGTCTGCCTCCCGGACCGTAACAGGAAGATGATTCCACAGGAGAGGAGCCTGATAGCTGAAGGCTCTGGCTCCTGATCTGCTTTTGGAGACTTTAGGGACCACGAGTAACCCTGCGTTCTCAGAGCACAGTGTTCTGGTGGGATAATATGGCACTATGAGCTCTCTAAGATATGACGGAGCTTGACCATTTAGAGCTTTATAAGTTAACAGTAGGATTTTAAATTCAATTCTGGATTTTACAGGGAGCCAGTGCAGAGAAGCTAAAACAGGAGAAATATGATCTAGTTTCTTAGTTCCTGTTAGTACACGTGCTGCTGCATTCTGAATTAGCTGGAGAGTTTTTAAGGACTTACTAGAGCTACCTGATAATAGAGAGTTACAGTAATCCAGCCTAGAGGTAACAAAAGCATGGACCAATTTTTCTGCATCTTTTCGGGTCAGGATAGGCCTAATTTTCACAATATTACGCAGATGAAAAAATGCAGTCCGTGAGGTTTGTTTTAAATGAGAATTAAAAGACAAATCTTGATCAAATATTACTCCGAGGTTTCTTACGGTAGTGCTAGAGGCCAGAGCAATGCCATCTAGAGAAACTATGTCATCAGATAAAGAGTCTCTGAGTTGTTTGGGGCCAAGAACAATAACTTCAGTTTTGTCTGAATTTAACATCAGGAAATTGGTGCTCATCCAGTTTTTTATGTCTTTAAGGCAGTTATGGAGTTTACTTAATTGATTACTTTCTTCTGGCTTCATCGATAAATACAACTGTGTATCATCAGCATAACAATGGAAATTTATAGAGTGATTTCTAATGATGTTACCTAAAGGAAGCATATATAGAGTAAATAGGATTGGTCCGAGCACAGAACCTTGCGGAACTCCAAAACAAACTTTGGTACGTAAGGATGATTCATTATGAACGTCAACAAACTGAAAACGATCAGATAAATAAGATTTAAACCAGCTTAGTGCAGAACCTTTTAGGCCAATTAAGTGATCCAGTCTTTGTAGCAGAATTTGATGGTCAATTGTGTCAAACGCCGCACTAAGATCTAATAAAACAAGAACAGAGACAAGTCCTTTGTCTGAAGCAATCAGAAGGTCATTTGTAATTTTAACTAGTGCTGTCTCAGTGCTATGATGCACTCTAAATCCTGACTGAAATTCCTCAAATAAATTATTATCATGGAGAAAATCACACAGCTGGTCTGCGACTACTTTCTCAAGGATCTTTGACATAAAGGGAAGATTAGATATTGGTCTATAGTTGGCTAACACCTCTGGATCCAGGGTGGGCTTTTTTAGTAGAGGTTTAATTACAGCTACCTTAAAAGACTGTGGTACATAGCCTGTTAATAAGGATATATTGATCATATCTAATATATGAGTGTTAACTAAAGGAAAGACCTCCTTAAGTAGCCTAGTTGGGATGGGGTCTAAGAGACACGTTGATGATTTAGATGAAGAAATCACTGCTGTCAATTCTTGAAGAGAAATTGGGGAGAAGCAATCTAAATATATATTAGGTCTTACAGCTGTGTTTGAGGTTAGATAGGTACCATCTGAGGACAGCAGGTCATGAATTTTGCCTCTAATAGTTAGAATTTTGTCATTAAAAAAGCTCATAAAATCATTACTGCTAAGGGCTAAAGGAATACAAGGCTCAATAGAGCTTTGACTCTCAGTCAGCCTGGCTACAGTGCTGAAAAGAAACCTGGGGTTGTTCTTGTTTTCTTCTATTAATGCTGAGTAATAGTTTGCTCTGGCATTGCGGAGGCCCCTCTTATAAGTTTTGAGACTGTCTGTCCAGATTAAACGAGATTCTTCCAGTTTGGTTAATCGCCAATTCCTTTCAAATTTTCGCGATATTTGTTTTAACCTACGGGTTTGAGAGTTATACCAAGGAGCGAACTTTCTTTGCTTTGTTAACTTCTTTTTAAGAGGAGCTACAGAACCAAGTGTTGTTCGCAGCGAGCCTACGGCGCTATCGACAATATGATCAAAGTCAGTACAGGAAACCTCTGTTACTGAGGGACTTGGTATTGAATTTAACGACGGAGTAATCTTTTCCTTAAATTTTGCGACAGCACTATCTGATAAACATCTAGTATAGTAACTGTTGCTGAGTGGCGTGTAATCGGGTAAAAAGAAATCAAAAGTAATCAGATAATGATCTGATAGCGAGGGATTCTGTGGAAAGACTTTTAGGTTATCAATTTCAATTCCATACGTCAGAACTAGATCGAGGGTATGGTTAAAACAGTGAGTGGGTTCATGTACACCCTGACTGAAGCCAATGGAGTCTATTAATGAGATAAACGCGGTAGCCAGGGAGTCATTATCAACGTCGACATGAATGTTAAAATCACCTACAATAATAACTTTATCTGATTTAAGAACTAAACTGGATAAAAACTCTGAGAATTCAGATACAAATTCAGAATACGGGCCAGGAGCACGGTACACTATAACAAATAAAAGTGGCTGCGAGGTTTTCCAGGTCGGATGTAAAAGACTAAGAACGAGGCTTTCAAATGAATTATAATCTAGTTTAGGTTTAGGGCTGATTAACAGACTAGAGTTAAAAATGGCTGCAACTCCCCCTCCTCGGCTGCTGCCTCGAGGAATGTGGGTATTATTATGACTGGGAGGAGTGGATTCATTGAGACTGACATATTTATCTCTTTAACGCACCACATACACTCACTCTTTGAGGTGCAGACCACTGATGGATTGGGGGGCTTCACGATGGGGCAGGCTATGGGACAGTGGTGTCCTGTAGCCCTCCATGCTGCCCCCCAGCCCATCCTTATCTGTTCTCCAATTTTAAGGCACCACATACACCTACATCTTGGGGGACAGATGGGAACAGGTTCCAGGGGCCTTAAGGCCGCACGGGCTGCAGGACAGCAGTGTGCTGTAGCCATCAGCCTTGCCCCCACCTGTCTCCTATGTCCATCGGGCGGTGGGTGGGCGGGCCCTCCTGCCCCGCCTGTCTGGGGTGTGTCTCTGGCTCTCTGGGGGTGCCGGCCTTCGCCGCCCCGGGTCCTTGGTCCTGCGTGGTGTCCTGCGGCCTCTGCGGCTCCCTGGTCTTGGGGTCTGGGCGCTCCTGCAGTCTTGGGGTGCCATACCGCCCCCCTTCCCCTGCAGGGCTGGCCCTGGACCCTGTTGATGGTTTACATAAACACATTGGGAGGGTTCAAATACACGCATGCATGTTCGATACTTCAGCTCCGTGACGCATCGCAAAGAACCGATGGGATCACTCCAAAGGGGCCCACTTGCTTCTCAAACCTACCACACCGCGCTGGCAACTCTTCTCCACAATCGGGCTTTCCCCCTCCACCAAGACTCTCACATTTTTGGTGTTCAGTATAGACTTCTCTTTTGTTTTTGTTTTTCAGTACAGTATAGTAGACATGTATATGTTTATTTTTGATAATCTGCATGGAGCACAACCACCTCAAGGCCACAATACATCAGCTACACTGCCTGTTTCTCCCCTGTTTTTTTGTTTGTTTGTTTTTCCTCCTTCTTCTCCGCATGCACTATCACTATATAACTCAGGACTTAAGCACCTGCCCCCTCCCCCTTGCTTGTTTCCTTACTTTCCCCTTGACACACTTTGGTGTATCACGGCCCTCTCTGACTCATATTAGGAAGTTTTTCCAATAAAGGCTGATAGGCTAGTCTCCAGGGAGGGTGGGTGACGGTCACAACCACGCACAGTCTGGGTATAAAATACTTGACTGCAAGATTAACAGTGCATCAATCTTCATAAGAAGCTTACACCCTTTAGTGGCGCTAAGCTACTAAGACCAATGCAGACAAGTAGGAAAAAAAAAAAGATTAGAGTCACCAATTCAGTATCTGACCAAATGTCTCCCCTTCTGTTCCTGAGATATGACGTTAAAACATGATGATGTCACAGTCAAGCTGACCTTTGACCTTTGAGTCAGGGACAGAGGGCTCATGTTCTCAGATTTAGTTTTTATTTCCTCAGAAACAAACCGCTGAAAATTATATTAAATCTAATATTTATTTATTTTACTCTGAACATTAATTTTAATTATTCAGATTCTTGTACTATTATATTAACTGAACAGAAACTTTATTAAACTCATTTTAACTCATATTTCTATCCGTGCTCGTTCTGTCTTCTCTTTGTTTCTATTTATTTATTATAAATCTTATGATGTGTTCAAAGACATCTTTGTAACTGTGTAACTCCGTTTTGTTTTTGTATCATATTATTTTGTTTTCTTTGTTTAAAGATAAAAAAAAAAACCAGCCTTTCGGTTCATTCTGGTGTTTTTATTCCACGATGTTTATTAATCTGCAGCGTCACTTCTGCAGTGATTAAGTGTTGAACAAACCTGTTATTAACCATCGACCTGCTGCGAGTCGTTCATCAGTGGACGCCACAGACTACCCACAAATCATCTCTGCACATCTGATGTCACAAAAACACCAAAGAAAATAAGAAATTATTTAATTAACTAGTTTAATATTTGATTTATAGAATAAATGTAGAATTTGTTTGATATTTTTGACTATTTTACAACAAAAGAAACCAAAGCGCCTCACAGGGCCCCGTGGAACCACCCTGCCTGACCTGTCTGTATTTACACCCCTGGACGGACGGACAACCTGAAAACATGATGTCTTCAGTCATGTCTGTCACCAGCACGGAGGCATGAAGACAATGTGATAGAGAACGCAGCGCTACAGGTTGTCACGGCCCTGATCAACTGATCGTCAACTGACTGCAGGAACAATAAAAGTTAAATCAAGATTTGAAGCTCCTGGCGAATAAAACACATCATTTATTTCATAAGTTAAACATCTGGAACAAACGGGAATAAAACATGTTATTATCTTCATCTCCTCCTCCTTCTCCTCCTCCTCCTCAGGCCGAGGTATTTTCAGCTCAGACGAAGGACAAACTTCAAACAGTCACATGAAACTGAAACATTTTCACTTCCTGGAAAAACTTGAAACACAGACAGACACAAACATCACTATCACTGAGTCACTGTTCAGACAGACGGTGCGTTCAGGGACACTCAGGGACATTCACATTCATCAAACGCTGCGTTTCTGTTTATCGGAAGTCCTCAGCGGAGAACATGCCCTTGGCGCGGCGCAGGATGGAGTCCTTGGACGCGTCGTACGGATGCTCTTTGGATGGGATCTCCAGCACGGCCGGGATGGACTGCATGTGGGCGTCGATAGCATGACGGATCATCTCAGCGATGAACTGGTTGATCAAGATGATGCCGATGTCGTTACGAGACAGGAAGCTCCTGTAGGAAGTGACATTGAGATGGACGCACCAGACCTCAGTCATTCAGTTCTGGCATTTATATTTATAAAAAAAAAACAAAACAGCAGACCAAACTCCATTCAGGTTTCTGTTAAATTAAGGTCACAGTGGATCCTACACAGCAGTGAATCTAACATTTACATCAACACTAATTAAAGGTTTCATTTAATATAACCAGCTGCTGGCTGAATTCTTTATGTGCCGATTTAACGTCTGGCCTCTGACACCTCTAAATAATTTCACTTAAATCCTGCAAGACACTAAGGAGTTCTGTTAAATTCGTTGTTTAATGAATGGAGTTTGGTCTGGGTTTAGTTCACAGCCTGAGTCCAGACGAGATAAGCCTGTAGACAGATACAGGACCAAAGTCCATTTAAATAACTACCAATTTAAGACTCGTGTTAACGCCGTAGGACTGAAGCTCAGCGTTCAGACAATGACGTAGACTGGTTGGTATCAGCTGACTGGTGCAATATTAACACACCGATGTGACGTTTGGTTCCTCCTAAATATAAATGTTTACTGTCAGTGACGTCATTGACCTCACATCTCAGTAAACCTTAAATGGACAGTTTTCTGAACAGGGTTTGGTTCACAGTGACTCTGATGGCGGCTCTTACTTGAAGGTCTCCTCGATCTCCGTGATGCTCGTGTCCTTCTCCACCACCAGGAAGTTCGGTTTCCGGTTCTTGTTGAGCTCACCGATCCCACCGAGCAGGAAGCCGGTGCACGTGTCCTCGTCACCGATCACGGCGATAAGTTTCCCGCGGGCAGCCATCACGAACACGAAGATTTACCGGAGAAAAAAATACAGATCTTCACTGACAGAGGCTGCGGGTCATGTGAGGAGGTCAGCTGACCGGAACTTCCGCTCTGCTGTTGCTGCTGCGGGGGCGGAAACACGTCAAATAAATAAACAAATTAATAATCGACCAATAATCTCAAACTAAACTCAGCGACGTCTTCAAAGTATTTTATATTAAGCAAATCAAATTAAAAAATAATCCACTAACATCCGGATCAATGAAAACACTGACGTCATGTTTAGACCGCGGCATGCTGCCTTCAGGTGCTCACTGTAAATCTCAGCAGCTCCTGAGTAAAAAATATGATCTGATAAAAATTAAATAAAGTTGGAGGATGTTTTCAGGACTCTGTTCCAAAGTATGAAAAATAAAACGACACGACATCATTTCTGTTTTTTTCAGATACATCAGACCTCATTCTAGAGACAGAAACTGTTTGTTCCGTTTTATTTGTTTGTTTATGTCAAACCTCAGCCTGTGAATATGATGAAAATATCTTCATTGTCAGTTTTATAAAATGATTTTGTCACAAATAATAAAAATATTTCATTTTAAAATGTTTCTTTGGCCAGATTCACAGTTCTCACGTTACTGATTAAATTCTATTAAATTTGTGTCAGATGTTGTTTTTATTTGTCTTCAGTCAGAGAGTCTCTTATGAAGTTATTTATCCTCCAAAATAAGAATCAGTTAAATTATTCGTCGAGGCTGAACAAGTCAGTGTGTCGTCATACCTCAGTCAGAACTATGAAGTGGTGCCTGATGTATTTTCACAAAGTCTGATGTTGAAGAACTGTTTTGGGGTCAGAACTGTTGATAATCTGATTTGTCACCAGCAGCATCCATTATAGGATTAAATCATGAAATCAGCTCCAGACCAGAAATAATTCTTCATAAATATAAATGTGTTCCTGCAGAGCAGCAGAACATGCAGGAACATAGGAACATGTTTATTTACAGAAGTTTGTTAGAGAAGAAATGTAATCCTCCAGTTTGACTGAAATAATGGTGATAAATAATAAACAAATTAACTTCATCTTTTTTTCCTGCTCATGTTGATGTTATGTAATGTCCAACAGCACTGAAGGCCTCATGAGTCACGTGAAAAATCACAAGCCGGAAGTAAAGCTGAGCTCCAGTTTGTAAAAACAGAAGAAGAAAGAGGAGGAGGATGGTGAGTTTTTTGAAGTTTCTGTTTTTAATAAAATCTAATAAATAAATAAAATAAGTTATTTGAAGAGTCATGTGACGTTTTTGTGACTCGGACTTTACAATGTCTTAATGGTTACTGACCCTGGTTAGCCTGTTAGCAGTTAGCCTGTTAGCTCAGTCTGGTCCTCGGTGTGTTTACAGACGACAGCGGCTCTGACTGCGGGTCTGGACCGGATTCCGGATCAGCTCGGGTACCTGGTCATCAGTGAGGACGGAGTCCTGGCTGTGAGTCCCTGAAACAAACACCGAACCAACTCCGTTCAGATTTCTGTGTGTTTAATGTTCTGCTCTCCGCTGGTCAAAGTGCACACACAGGACACTGAAGTTAGAGGCATGATGTGAGTCACGAGGAGCTGCAGCAGAGTTCGGACATGTTTACGGAGTCAGTTACGTGACGAACTCATGTTTGGTGCCTGGTGATCAATAATATGAACCTGTCAGATTCTATCAGGAGTCAGTGGATGAGACAACTTTAAAATACTGCAAGTTTGAATGGAATTTGGTGTCGTCATTTAAAGGTTAAACCGACTGTATTGTGACTGGAGTTTTGTGTTGCTCACTGTAAATGATGAAACATGACGTCGTGACCTTTGACCCCGTGTCATCAGTCTGCAGGTGAGCTGGAGAACGACGAGCACACGGCAGGTGTGATGATGCAGATGGTCCGAACAGCCAGTCGGTTCAGGTTATCCGGATCAGCTGAGCCGCCCTTTAAACGCATGTCAGGTAACTCCACCCACACGGCCAGGTGTCCAGTGTACAGGTGAGGCCCGCCCCCTCACCTGGAGATGACGCATGTCCTGTGTCTCCTCAGTGATCCTGGAGGACTTCGTCTACACGGTGACGGTCTCTGGTCAGAAGGTCTTCGTGGTCAAACGTCAGAACAACCAGCAGGACCCAATCAACGTGTAGAGACCGCCACACAGGAAGTGAGGTGGCGGTCAGGTGGTCTGAGGAGCAGCGACGATGATGATGAAGGTCCATCTGAAGCATCTCTGCGTGTGTTTGATTTAGTTTTGTATGAATGTTTGTATTTAACTGAATAAACTGACTTGTCTGAGAACTCATGACTTTCATTACTTCCGATTCACTCAGTTTCAAAATAAGTGAAATTCTGTGCTTTTAATCTGAAGGCCTGGTTCTTCATTTAAACAGTTTCCTGTTCATTAGTTTTGTCAGAGTTCTAAAAATAATAAATATTTGAATGAATCATCAGAGTTTGTCACCTCCAGCCTCAGGATGCTGACGGCGTTACCATGGCAACCACAACGTTTTCAGGACTCTGCGTGAACAATAAACTTTTCTTATTCCAGGCCTGGAAAATGTGACTGAAGTTCCTGGACTTTTCAGATCATTAGGTGACGTATTAACTGTTAAAATGTCATCGTGAGATAAAAAGTGTTCACGTTAAATTTTGTCAGAACTGAACTCGTTGTTGTTGTTTAACGATGTTTTGTTTGTGATGTTTAAATCAAATAAATTAAACCGGTTTCTTATAAAAACAAATTTTTTAACTGTCGAAAAAATCTGACAAATTTCCTCCGACAAGATAAAAACTCTCCATTTTGTTTTCAAAGAAACTTTTTGTTTCCTGTTAAAACTTAACATTTAAATTAAGTTTCATGTTTTGAAGTCGTTAACGAGATTAAAGATCATATTCATAAAAATATAATTATTTTGACTCAATCATGGTGAAATCTTCAATGCTTATATTTTATAGTAAATGTTGAAATTAATTTGAGTTGATTTACTGACCTAACGAAGGTTTAGTGACGTCAGAGACTGATCTGTGATTATCAGACTTAATACATTTTTTAAAATTTGATGTTTGAAAGTTAAAAGTTGAAAAAAGTCTTTTATTTTCTCGTCGTGCAAACAGTTTATTTTCAGCTAAATTTTAAATTAGACGTAGAAATGATTTTGTGACTGTTTTAAGATCAGTTTTATGTTTTTTTCTGAGGGAAACACGATGTGTTCAAGGACCATCAGAAATGTAAAGATCCAACAATAATTTCTGTTGTTATAGTTTCTGGCTGTGATAACTTTGCCTTCCAAACCTGCTCATTAAAATACGCCAACGTTTTGAGACATGTTGTAAAAATACAAACAAAATTGAACAATTTACCTTTGTAAGACCCGCCCCTCGGCCAAAATAAAATCATAGATCCCTCCCCAGTGCTTAAAAAATTATTTGACACGCCTCCCTTTTTGCCCCCCATAAGTTATGAACAGTCCCTGCCTTCTGTGACAGGACGAGAACAAACTGAATTATTGCAGTTTGTTCAAAATCAAAACCTTTGAATCATTACGATGAACGATGAGTTCTCTGACATCAGGTGTCGGCCCTGAGGTCAAAGGATGACTCCGCCCCACAGAGTGGCGCCATGTTACTCATTCAGGCTGAACCCGACTGGACACCTTAAATAAAAACATGTTGATAAATTTTTCTGAGTTTTTATCAAAGCAACAAAAACCTTCTGTCGACCAGCTGAGAAGAAAAAAAAAACCCTTTATTGCATCATAGTCTTCAGTCACTGCTTCTTCTTCACATTGTTAAGGAATGACGAGGCCTTCAGGTACGGCTCTGTGGAATGAGTCATCACACCACCAGGTAACTGTCACCTGCTGGTGACCCCGCCCCCTGTCACCTGCTGGTGACCCCGCCCCCTGCCCACAGGTACGCTATCAGCTGCAGTGAACCCCTCCCCCTGGTGGCAGGTATACTGTCAGCTGTAGATAACCCTGCCCCCTGTCACCTGTAGTTAACCCCGCCCCCTGCCCACAGGTACACTGTCACCTGTCTTAAGCCCCGCCCCTCCTCTTCCATCACTTCCTGTCACATGATTCTAAAACATGCGGATTAAAAGAAGAAACAAACAAAAACAGGAAGAACAGAAGAAGAGGATGATGAGCTCAGAGTCCATGACATCACTTCCTCCTACAGACAGAAACATTTATAATTTAAAAAAAACAAAAACAGTGAAATCCTCCTCTTCCTCCTCTTCATCAGTTTGTACACGCCCACCAGGTGATTACTTCAGTCGATGACATCAGTCTGCTGCTGCTTCCTGTTGCCTGTCAGCTGGTCTAACGTTTGGACAGCTCGTTGGACAGCCAGTCGAGACCCTCGTACAGACCCGTCCCCTGAGTGGCACAGGTGGCCTGGACGTGCCACTGAGGACACACACACACACACACACACACACACAGGTCAGACACAACTGGACAAGTGAGCTAACGTGATGTCATCACTACATCATCCTGATACTTTGACTCATCAGTGATCTCTGACAAATATGAACCAATCACAGAGCTAGGTTTAATCTCTAACGATTTCAAAATAAGAGTGTGATGTAGTTCACTTCCTGTTTATATTGTGACATCAAAGAGCATGGATACCAAGAGGCGAAGCTCGATTGAATTTTTGCCAGCAGCCACTAGGGGCGCTGCCGCCATTTTGGACTGTTGAGGTTGGACTGTTGCATCCAGACAACATCCAAGATGTCAAGGAGAGAGGAGGAAAAAAGTGTATATACACATATATACACACACACACACATACATTATATATATGTATATATATATATATATATATATATATATATATATACACACAGTACAGGCCAAAAGTTTGGACACACCTTCTCATTCAATGCGTTTTCTTTATTTTCATGACTATTTACATTGTAGATTCTCACTGAAGGCATCAAAACTATGAATGAACACATGTGGAATTATGTACTTAACAAAAAAAGGTGAAATAACTGAAAACATGTTTTATATTCTAGTTTCTTCAAAATAGCCACCCTTTGCTCTGATTACTGCTTTGCACACTCTTGGTATTCTCTCCATGAGCTTCAAGAGGTAGTCACCTGAAATGGTTTCCACTTCACAGGTGTGCCTTATCAGGGTTAATTAGTGGAATTTCTTGCTTTATCAATGGGGTTGGGACCATCAGTTGTGTTGTGCAGAAGTCAGGTTAATACACAGCCGACAGCCCTATTGGACAACTGTTAAAATTCATATTATGGCAAGAACCAATCAGCTAACTAAAGAAAAACGAGTGGCCATCATTACTTTAAGAAATGAAGGTCAGTCAGTCCGGAAAATTGCAAAAACTTTAAATGTGTCCCCAAGTGGAGTCGCAAAAACCATCAAGCGCTACAACGAAACTGGCACACATGAGGACCGACCCAGGAAAGGAAGACCAAGAGTCACCTCTGCTTCTGAGGATAAGTTCATCCGAGTCACCAGCCTCAGAAATGGCAAGTTAACAGCAGCTCAGATCAGAGACCAGATGAATGCCACACAGAGTTCTAGCAGCAGACCCATCTCTAGAACAACTGTTAAGTGGAGACTGCGCCAATCAGGCCTTCATGGTCAAATAGCTGCTAGGAAACCACTGCTAAGGAGAGGCAACAAGCAGAAGAGATTTGTTTGGGCCAAGAAACACAAGGAATGGACATTAGACCAGTGGAAATCTGTGCTTTGGTCTGATGAGTCCAAATTTGAGATCTTTGGTTCCAACCGCCGTGTCTTTGTGAGACGCAGAAAAGGTGAACGGATGGATTCCACATGCCTGGTTCCCACTGTGAAGCATGGAGGAGGAGGTGTGATGGTGTGGGGGTGTTTTGCTGGTGACACTGTTGGGGATTTATTCAAAATTGAAGGCACACTGAACCAGCATGGCTACCACAGCATCCTGCAGCGACATGCCATCCCATCCGGTTTGCGTTTAGTTGGACGATCATTTATTTTTCAACAGGACAATGACCCCAAACACACCTCCAGGCTGTGTAAGGGCTATTTGACCAAGAAGGAGAGTGATGGAGTGCTGCGGCAGATGACCTGGCCTCCACAGTCACCGGATCTGAACCCAATCCAGATGGTTTGGGGTGAGCTGGACCGCAGAGTGAAGGCAAAGGGGCCAACAAGTGCTAAACACCTCTGGGAACTCCTTCAAGACTGTTAGAAAACCATTTCAGGTGACTACCTCTTGAAGCTCATGGAGAGAATGCCAAGAGTGTGCAAAGCAGTAATCAGAGCAAAGGGTGGCTATTTTGAAGAAACTAGAATATAAAACATGTTTTCAGTTATTTCACCTTTTTTTGTTAAGTACATAACTCCACATGTGTTCATTCATAGTTTTGATGCCTTCAGTGAGAATCTACAATGTAAATAGTCATGAAAATAAAGAAAACGCATTGAATGAGAAGGTGTGTCCAAACTTTTGGCATGTACTGTATATATATATTTTCCTTTACAAAAATGTGAAAAAGCAGCTGTGACCAAGCTATCACGAGGTGAGTAGCATTGTAAGCATAATTAATAGCGATATACTTCAGTTTGTCTGTGTGTTTCTGTATGCAAGCGGGTCTGCTGCGGTCTGCTGACAGTCCAAAATGGCGGCGGTAGGACAAAACCATGGGCCAGTCTGTTGCTATGGGGCGTTCTATTGAGCTTCGCCTCTTGGTGACCTCTCCGAGCTGTGTGGTATCAGAACGACCTGACAGGAGTAGTTTTGTTAAGAATGACGTCATCAGACTGACATTGCGGAGACGGCTGCCTTCTTGTTTTTACATGGATCAGTATGTGAACGTGTCACTGACATGACATGGGAGACAAAGCGTCCACGACCAAGGAGACACAGTGTCCATGACCGACGACACAAAGCATCCACGACCGAGGAAACAAAGCGTCCACGACCGACGAGACAAAGCGTCCACGACCGACGAGACAAAGCGTCCACGACCGAGGAAACAAAGCGTCCACTACCAAGAAGACAAAGCGTCCGTGACGGAGGAAACAAAGCGTCCACTACCGAGAAGACAAAGCGTCCGTGACGGAGGAAACAAAGCGTCCACTACCGAGAAGACAAAGTGTCCGTGACGGAGGAAACAAAGCGTCCACTACCGAGAAGACAAAGCGTCCGTGACTGAGGAGACAAAGCGTCCTCGACTGAGGAGACAAAGCGTCCGTGACTGAGGAGACAAAGCGTCCGTGACTGAGGAGACAAAGCATCCGTGACCGAGGAAACAAAGCGTCCACTACCGAGAAGACAAAGCGTCCGTGACTGAGGAGACAAAGCGTCCTCGACTGAGGAGACAAAGCGTCCACTACCGAGAAGACAAAGCGTCCGTGACTGAGGAGACAAAGCGTCCACTACCGAGAAGACAAAGCGTCCGTGACTGAGGAGACAAAGCGTCCACTACCGAGAAGACAAAGCGTCCGTGACTGAGGAGACAAAGCGTCCGTGACTGAGGAGACAAAGAGTCCACAATCGAGGAGACAAAGCGTCCGTGACTGAGGAGACAAAGCATCTGTGACCGAGGAAACAAAGCGTCCACTACCGAGAAGACAAAGCGTCCGTGACTGAGGAGACAAAGCGTCCACTACCGAGAAGACAAAGCGTCCGTGACTGAGGAAACAAAGCGTCCACTACTGAGAAGACAAAGCGTCCGTGACTGAGGAGACAAAGCGTCCTCGACCGAGGAGACAAAGCGTCCGCGACTGAGGAGACAAAGCGTCCTCGACCGAGGAGACAAAGCGTCCGCGACTGAGGAGACAAAGCGTCCGTGACTGAGGAGACAAAGCGTCCATGGCCGAGGAGACAAAGCGTCCGTGACTGAGGAGACAAAGCGTCCACAACCGAGGAGACAAAGCGTCCGTGACTGAGGAGACAAAGCGTCCATGGCCGAGGAGACAAAGCGTCCACAACCGAGGAGACAAAGCGTCTGCGACTGAAGAGACAAAGCGTCCACAACCGAGGAGACAAAGCGTCCACGATCAAAATATTGATCCTTACAGTTCTATTGCGCAGGCTGTGCAGACCCAGTTTGTCAATGTATTGATGACTGACAGAAGTATTGATGACAAATTGGTGTATTGATGACAGATACATATTGATAGCTTATAGAAGTTTTGATAACTGATACTTATTGATGAATGATTATTGATTCTTACAGTTCTGCTGCGCAGGCTGTGCAGGCCCAGTTTGTCCGTGAGTTCACTGACCCCCATGGCGTTGGGAAGATCCTGTTTGTTAGCGAACACCAGAAGAACGGCGTCCTTCAGCTCGTCTTCCTGGATCTGAGGAGACACAGAGTCATGTGACTGATGACATCACTCACACAGGCTGAATCAGACAATCTGATTGGCTAAGCAAACATCTGTAGGCGGAGCAGCAGTAACAGATTTAACCCTGATCTGTCAGCCGGCGACAGGAAACTGTCAGCTGACAGGACAGACTGTTATCCTGCAGGTCAGACACCTCGGGAGACTTACTACCTGACTAACATTCACCTGTATGAACTGTGATGTCACGGTATGATGTAATGTAAGTCTAAATGACATCATAATTTCTCTGTCTGATGAGTCTCCCCTGATTGGTTAGTGTTTGTATGAGTCATGTTGTGGTAACAGATACACCACAGTGGATCAGGTGTGTCTGCCGACTCTGATAAATGTCAGATGGTGTATAGACTCCGCCCACTTGGCGTGACGGTGCAGTAACTCTACTGTCTGTGTCTCTGCAGCGCCTCCTGGAGGCTGTTTACAGTATTAGTCACTTTGAGTTTGATGATGTCACTGTTAGAAGAACGTAGAGACTCGCCATCTTAGAGAGCTCCTCAGCGGACTCTGTTACCCTCTCTCTGTCGTTACTGTCCACCACGAAGATCAGACCCTGAAACACAGACAGACTCAATATCATCAGACAAACAGTGAGAAACATAAATTAATATTTCATGTCTGTGTATACATATAAACACACAACACACACACAAAAACAACTTTGTTCCAGATTTAATCTCCCTCTGAACTCATAACCACAAGTTAGAAGTTGTTGTGTAGCTGTAGTTGTGTACCTGTATGTTGTAGTTGTGTCACAGCGTGTAGTTGTGTACCTGTGTATTTTGGAAGTAGTGTCTCCACAGAGGTCGGATCTTATCCTGACCGCCAACGTCCCAAACTGTGAAACAGATGTTCTTGTACTCCACCGTCTCCACATTAAAACCTGAAACACACAGACAGGACATTATCTGGTATGATGTCACATGATGACATCACATGATGAGATGTAACATGATTCAACATGCTGAATCTGCAATAAAAAAAGCCAACTGGCGTTGACGAGGGTCGCACACACACCCCCCTCTGTGTCAGTTTAACAGACAGAGGAACATTGTTGACAGTATTAAATATCACACATGTGGTTATACCTCAGCACCTTGGTACTAGGGCTGCAACTAATGAAACATATGTTAAAATGTTGAAAATGTTGATCTGTCTCTCCCAAACCCCAAAATGATGTCATCTAATGTTTTGTTTCGTACTTAAGTTCACCATCATGGGAGAGTGTGTAAAGCTGCCGATATTTGAACATAAGAAGCTGCAATAAAAGTATTTTGGGTACTTTTATAGTACTTTTCTGTAAAAAAATGACTCAAACCAATTAGTCGACTACTAAAACAGTCATCGATTATTTTTAGTCGATTAGTCATCGATTAGTCGACTAATCGTTGCAACCCTACTTTTTACCACCCTCATCTCACCACAACACGCTCAGTGACATCGGCATTCACATAACACAGTGAAGACGCCCTGTTAGCCCTCCGAGCTAAGGTTTGCTCATAACTCCAACAATGCATCGGAAATGTGCGACAACATTTTTTGCCAATTTTAGATATCAAAAAGACTGTTGTATGAAGTTACTGTGAGCTGAACCCTGGGTCTGCAGCTGTCTTTTCTACGAGCTCTTCTTTGAGTTAGTCGCTAACTGCTGCTGTTCTTCTCTTTAAGTTAGCTGCTAACAGCTAACAGGTGCTGTTCTTCTAAAGTTAGGTGCTAACTGCCAACAGCTGCTGTTCTTCCTCTTCTTTGAGTTAGCTGCTAATTGCTAGCAGCTGCTGTTCTTCTTCCTCTTCTTTGAGTTAGCTGCTAACTGCCAACAGCTGCTGTTCTTCTTCTTTGACTTAGCTGCCAACTGCTAACAGCTGTTGTTCCTCTTCTTTGAGTTAGCTGCTAACAGCTATTGTTCTTCTTCCTCTTTGAGTTAGCTGCCAACTGCTAACAGCTGTTGTTCTTCTTCCTCTTTGAGTTAGCTGCTAACTGCTGCCTTTTCAATCTCCCGTGGTGGGTCGCACACATAACACGTCGTAAAACCTCCACACCTGTCCTGCCCATGATCCCGTTTCTACAAATGTAAATCAGGTGCTGTCACTTCCTCTGATGTCAACGTTAAGGGTGTATAAGGTCTTCTCTGTGAGCTCCGCCCTCTTGCCCAAATATGGTCATTTCTGGCTTTAAAAACACCAAGATGACGACGGACAAAACACTCAACTTAAGGCTTCAAAACTGGAGTCTACAGACCAACAGATGATGTCACAGCAGCTACGTTCATTATTTACAGTGTCCAGGTAAACAGAGGCTATTTACAGTACAGGCCAAAAGTTTGGACACACCTTCTCATTCAATGCGTTTTCTTTATTTTCATGACTATTTACATTGTAGATTCTCACTGAAGGCATCAAAACTATGAATGAACACATGTGGAGTTATGTACTTAACAAAAAAAAAGGTGAAATAACTGAAAATATGTTTTATATTCTAGTTTCTTCAAAATAGCCACCCTTTGCTCTGATTACTGCTTTGCACACTCTTGGCATTCTCTCCATGAGCTTCAAGAGGTAGTCACCTGAAATGGTTTCCACTTCACAGGTGTGCCTTATCAGGGTTAATTAGTGGAATTTCTTGCTTTATCAATGGGGTTGGGACCATCAGTTGTGTTGTGCAGAAGTCAGGTTAATACACAGCCGACAGCCCTATTGGACAACTGTTAAAATTCATATTATGGCAAGAACCAATCAGCTAACTAAAGAAAAACGAGTGGCCATCATTACTTTAAGAAATGAAGGTCAGTCAGTCCGGAAAATTGCAAAAACTTTAAATGTGTCCCCAAGTGGAGTCGCAAAAACCATCAAGCGCTACAACGAAACTGGCACACATGAGGACCGACCCAGGAAAGGAAGACCAAGAGTCACCTCTGCTTCTGAGGATAAGTTCATCCGAGTCACCAGCCTCAGAAATGGCAAGTTAACAGCAGCTCAGATCAGAGACCAGATGAATGCCACACAGAGTTCTAGCAGCAGACCCATCTCTAGAACAACTGTTAAGAGGAGACTGCGCCAATCAGGCCTTCATGGTCAAATAGCTGCTAGGAAACCACTGCTAAGGAGAGGCAACAAGCAGAAGAGATTTGTTTGGGCCAAGAAACACAAGGAATGGACATTAGACCAGTGGAAATCTGTGCTTTGGTCTGATGAGTCCAAATTTGAGATCTTTGGTTCCAACCGCCGTGTCTTTGTGAGACGCAGAAAAGGTGAACGGATGGATTCCACATGCCTGGTTCCCACTGTGAAGCATGGAGGAGGAGGTGTGATGGTGTGGGGGTGTTTTGCTGGTGACACTGTTGGGGATTTATTCAAAATTGAAGGCACACTGAACCAGCATGGCTACCACAGCATCCTGCAGCGACATGCCATCCCATCCGGTTTGCGTTTAGTTGGACGATCATTTATTTTTCAACAGGACAATGACCCCAAACACACCTCCAGGCTGTGTAAGGGCTATTTGACCAAGAAGGAGAGTGATGGAGTGCTGCGGCAGATGACCTGGCCTCCACAGTCACCGGACCTGAACCCAATCCAGATGGTTTGGGGTGAGCTGGACCGCAGAGTGAAGGCAAAGGGGCCAACAAGTGCTAAACACCTCTGGGAACTCCTTCAAGACTGTTAGAAAACCATTTCAGGTGACTACCTCTTGAAGCTCATGGAGAGAATGCCAAGAGTGTGCAAAGCAGTAATCAGAGCAAAGGGTGGCTATTTTGAAGAAACTAGAATATAAAACATGTTTTCAGTTATTTCACCTTTTTTTGTTAAGTACATAACTCCACATGTGTTCATTCATAGTTTTGATGCCTTCAGTGAGAATCTACAATGTAAATAGTCATGAAAATAAAGAAAACGCATTGAATGAGAAGGTGTGTCCAAACTTTTGGCCTGTACTGTATGTTTGTTTGTTTGTTTTTACTTCACCTCGTAAAACCAGATATTAATTAGTAAATAATTTATATTTTCACAGACTGTAAAACGTGTCTGAAGGATAAAGGATAAATTCAATTAAAGTGTCAGAGCGACTAACGGTTCACTCAGCTGCAAATTACTGAACCAGAAGGTTCACGCTGAAATTATCAGGGTAACATGATCCTGATTGGATTATTGATTATGTACTGATTATATTTACCGATAGTAGGGGTGGTGGTAACGATCTCTCTGATGATAGTTATTGATGATGTATTGATAAACTCACTGACAGATGGGATGGTGGCCATGATCTCTCTGATGATAGTTACTGATAATGTATTGATGATGCATTGATAAACTCACCAATAGTTGGGATGGTGGTAACGATCTCTCTGATGATAGTTACTGATAATGTATTGATGATGTATTGATAAACTCACCAATAGTTGGGATGGTGGTAACGATTTCTCTGATGATAGTTACTGATAATGTATTGATGAGGTATTGATAAACTCACCAATAGTTGGGATGGTGGTAAGAATCTCTACGATGATAGTTACTGATAATGTATTAATGATGTATTGATAAACTCACCAATAGTTGGGATGGTGGCAACAATCTCTCTGATGATAGTTAATGATGATGTATTGATAAACTCACCAATAGTTGGGATGGTGGCAACAATCTCTCTGATGATAGTTAATGATGATGTATTGATGATGTATTGATAAACTCACCAATAGTTGGGATGGTGGTAACGATCTCTCTGATGATAGTTATTGATAATGTATTGATGATGTATTGATAACCTCGTCGATAGTTGGGATGGTGGTAAGAATCTCTCTGATGATAGTTATTGATAATGTATTGATGATGTATTGATAAACTCACCAATAGTTGGGATGGTGGTAACGATCTCTCTGATAACATTTACTGATAATGTATTGATGATGTATTGATAAACTCACCAACAGTTGGGATGGTGGTAACGATCTTTCTGATGATAGTTATTGATAATGTATTGAAAAACTCACCAATAGTTGGGATGGTGGTAACGATCTCTCTGATGATAGTTATTGATAATGTATTGATAAACTCACCAATAATTGGGATGGTGGTAACGATCTCTCTGATGATAGTTACTGATAATGTATTGATAAACTCACCAATAGTTGGGATGGTGGTAACGATCTCTCTGATGATAGTTATTGATAATGTATTGATGATGTATTGATAACCTTGTCGATAGTTGGGATGGTGGTAACGATCTCTCTGATGATAGTTATTGATAATGTATTGATGATGCATTGATAAACTCACCAATAGTTGGGATGGTGGTAACGATCTCTCTGATGATAGTTATTGATAATGTATTGATGATGCATTGATAAACTTACCAATAGTTGGGATGGTGGTAACGATCTCTCTGATGGTCGTTACTGATAATGTATTGATGATGTACTGATAAACTCACAGATAGTTGGGATGGTGGTAAGAATCTCTCTGATGATAGTTATTGATAATGTGTTGATGATGCATTGATAAACTCACCAATAGTTGGGATGGTGGTAACGATCTCTCTGATGATAGTTACTGATAATGTATTGATGATGTATAAATAAACTCACCAATAGTTGGGATGGTGGTAAGAATCTCTCTGATGACAGTTACTGATAATGTATTGATAATGTATTGATAAACTCACCAAAAGTTGGGATGGTGGTAACGATCTCTCTGGTGATAGTTACTGATAATGTATTGATGATGTATTGATAAACTCACTGATAGACGGGATGGTGGCCATGATCTCTCTGATGACAATTACTGATGATGTATTGATGATGTATTGATAACCTCATCAACAGTTGGGATGGTGGTAACGATCTCTCTGATGATAGTTATTGATAATGTATTGATGATGCATTGATAAACTCACCAATAGTTGGGATGGTGGTAACGATCTCTCTGATGATAGTTATTGATAATGTATTGATAAATTTACCAATAGTTGGGATGGTGGTAACGATCTCTCTGATGACAGTTACTGATAATGTATTGATGATGTATTAATAAACTCACCAATAGTTGGGATGGTGGTAACGATCTCTCTGATGATAGTTACTGATAATGTATTGATGATGTATTGATAAATTCACCAATAGTTGGGATGGTGGTAACGATCTCTCTGATGATAGTTATTGATAATGTATTGTTGATGTATTGATAAACTCACCAATAGTTGGGATGGTGGTAACGATCTCTCTGATGACAGTTACTGATAATGTATTGATGATGCACTGATAAACTCACCAATAGTTGGGATGGTGGTAACGATCTCTCTGATGATAGTTACTGATAATGTATTGATGATGTATTGATAACCTCATCAATAGTTGGGATGGTGGTAACGATCTCTCTGATGATAGTTACTGATAATGTATTGATGATGCATTGATAAACTCACCAATAGTTGGGATGGTGGTAACGATCTCTCTGATGATAGTTATTGATAATGTATTGATGATGTATTGATAAACTCACCAATAGTTGGGATGGTGGTAACGATCTCTCTGATGACAGTTACTGATAATGTATTGATGATGCACTGATAAACTCACCAATAGTTGGGATGGTGGTAACGATCTCTCTGATGATAGTTATTGATAATGTATTGATAAACTCACCAATAGTTGGGATGGTGGTAACGATCTCTCTGATGACAGTTACTGATAATGTATTGATGATGTATTGATAAACTCACCAATAGTTGGGATGGTGGTAACAATCTCTCCGAGCTTCAGTTTGTAGAGAATAGTTGTTTTTCCAGCTGCGTCCAAACCGACTGTAACATGAAGAGAAATTAAACTTTAACAGGATTAAACTGACTTCAAACTGTTTGACATTAACACACTGTAAAGTTACAGCTGATCTAAACTGTGATGACACCGGAACAACACCTTTCAACCAGCCGGTGAACTGACAGAACATTAGCGGGTCCGTTATCTCTGAACGTTAGCATCAGGCGGCTAACAGAGTTAGTTTGTGTTATTTTAGTAGTAACAGATAAAGTTTTATTCAAACCAACCGGGGCCGTGTTTAATATCAGAGAGCAGAGTTTAACGGCTCCGTGTGAACAGTAATTAACACGTTCTCAGCCGTCCCGTTACCGTTAGCCGGTCCCTCCGGCCGGTTAGCCTCGGAGCTAGTTAGCCTAGCCTAGCATAGCCTCGGTAACGGTACCGTGGCTGGTAACGGAGCTCACCCATCAGTATCCTCATCTGCTTCTTCCCGAACACTCTGGATAACAGAGACGAGATGGTCAGCCCCATGGTGACAGAACACGACCCGACACTGGAGAACCGGCCGGTGGAGAACCTGCTGCTCGGAGCCGCAGAGGAGACGGAGGAGCGGGCGGAGAAAGATGAGCGGAGGGGGCGCAGCTACTGCTCCTCCTCCTCTCTGCCACGTCCAGGCCAACGCGGAACATATGACGTCACTGCTTTAAAAACCTTTATTGACACACGGAGCTCTGTGACGCGTTCAATTTCTGCCAGAAAGCCCGTAGATTAGGCCATCCAACGCGATTCTGTTTTTAACTGTTGGTTAACTGAGATAGTTTTATTCTTTGAGATATTACATATTATATATAATGTCAAGCTCTTCATTTAAGTTACAGATGTTCATATTTTCTATTTTAGATTAAAATACAAACAATGTGGAATATATATATATATATATATATATATATATATATATATATATATATATATATGCTATTAAAAACACTTTAAAATGAGCTTTACAATAAATTAATTCATGGTAAAATGTAATAAACAATATTCAACATTAACTCCTGTAAACCCCTCACACTGTCTTTAGTTTACTCTTATGGATTTATTATAATTTTTCTATCGTTTCAGATATGTTTTATTTTCTTTCGCTGTGATTAATAATCTGACAGTGAAGTTTAATGCAGAGAAAACACCCTCAGCCAGACATTGACTGAATACAACAAACCTCTTTGTCTTTTTCCTAGCGGCAGTGAATGCAGCCTCAGGTTCCCGCATCCTCCCCCTCCTCCTTCTGCTCCAGTTCCGGTTCAGTCCAACATGGCGGCTGTGAGCTGACAGCAGAGACTCAGAGTTTATTTAAACACATTTACAGTTACCTGGCGAACTAAAAAGGCTCCGGGACGGTTCACCTGTTTTATTTTAACTCGTTATAAACCGACAGTTTGTGTCGGACTGCACCGGAAGCTGATTACCGGGTAAGAACCGGAGGAAACCGGACATCTCTGTCGGTCTGTGGTGATACATATTAAAGTCAGAGTGAGGTGTAAACTTTATGTTTCAGTGCCACAGTTTCACAGAGACACGTCAGTTTATGTAAATATACATGAAGATAATTATCCTGTGGGTGTAGTTCATATTTTAATACTTATGTTTTTGTGTATTTACAGTAGATTCTTACATTATATATTCTGTACACATCCTTTACTTACAGAGTATACTAAGGTTAAATGCAGTATTTTATTGACATATATTTTCCTCTCATTGTGATGAGTGTGTTTTACTGCTCCATTCTTTAATAATCTGCTGCTGTAACAAAATAAGTTACCATATCTATCTATCTATTTATCTATGTTTTTAACTAAATATCAGATTTAATTAGCAGTTTATACTAGTTCAGCTGAAACTATTAATCAGTCAATTAACTAACTAATCAGTTAGTCAATAATCAGTTAGAAGACTGGCAGGAAAAGTTCCTGAGATATGACGTTAAAACAGTGTCACAGTCAAGCTGACCTTTGACCTTCATTTTTTATCCTGTTTGTGTCACATTTGTGTCAAGTTTTGTCAGAACTGACCTTTGACCTTCTAACACCAAACTCTAATCAGTTTATTCCTCACTCTTTGGGGATGTTTGTGTCACATTTAAAGAAAGTCCCATAATTCCATCTTGAGATGTCACATTCATGGGAATGAGGTGGACACAAGGACACACTGACATTAACCTTTGACCTTTCATCACCAAAATCTAGTCAGTTCTTTGTTGAGTCCTGAAGGACGTTTGTGCCAATTTGAAACAGTTCACTCAGGGTGTTCTTGAGATGTCCTGTTCATGAGAATGAGATGAGTGTAAGTTGCATAAGGTACCTATGACCACCAAAGTTCTGATCAGTTCAATGTAGAGTCCAGACGTTTGAGCCAAATTTAAATAATTTACCTTGAAATGTTCTCGAGGTAACAAGTTAACAAGAATGAGAGACATGTAAGGCCACAGTGACCTTTGACCATTAAAATCTATTTAGCTCATCACTGAGTCCAAGTGGACATTTGTGCCACATTTAAAGAAATTCCCACGATTTCTTCTTGAGATACCGCATATATGAGAATGAGACAGAAACAAGGACACACTGACCTTTGAACACCAAAATCTGATCAGTTCATCGTTTAGTCCTGAAAGACGTTTGTGCCAAATTTAAGGAAACTCTATAAAAGGTATTCTTGAGGTGTCATGTTCATGAGAATGAGACGGACTGAAGGAGGACCCTAAAACTTGACACCTGTAGCCACAGCCATCACCAGGGGGGCGGGGCTTGATGAAACACACCTGATGGATGAAGCATTTACGTCTCTCTTCTGTCTGTGTTTCAGAAACCAATGAACCCAGTTCCTAGAGTTTCAGGTTCCACCATGATCGGTTCCAGATGAACCAGTTCAGATTCTGGTCCTGGTGACGATGGATCCAGTCTGACTCGACGACAGTAGACCACCAGAGTCATGGAGAAGTTTGGGATGAGTTTCGGGGGCGGTCCCAGCAGGAAGGAGCTGCTGGACACCATCGAGTCCCAGAAGAAGCAGCTGGTCCAATACCAGAGCCGCTTCAAGGACGTGGTCCGGGCCTACAAGAGTCTCCTGAAGGAGAAGGAGGCCCTGGAGGCCAGTCTGAAGGTCCTGACTGCGACGCAGGAGATGGACCTGAACCATCAGGGCCTGGACACCACCACCACCACCGTGGACCTCCCAGAGGACGGCTGCTCACTGCACAGTGAGGACAGCGTGGACACGGCAGCGTCTGTAGACACACCCAGTGAGACCACCAGAGGGGACCAGAGTGAGGAGGACCAGGGGGAACTCGGAGGACGGTCCAGCTCGGTGGTACGTTGCTGAAGTCCAACCTTAACGTTAATGATCAGTTGAAGAACCAATCGGATCGCGCGGAGAACGACACAAACACGATGGTTCAGTACGATGTAATAAAAATCGTTGACGTAGTCGGCACTTTGACGATGTGTTTAACGTGTGGTATTTTCTTCCTGCAGAAGTCTGACCCGGACGCCGGCAGCTCAGAGACCAGTAGTGTGGGGGCGGAGCAGCATCAACAGGCCACGCCTCCTCCCAGTACGGAGGCAGATCGCCGAGTCTTCCAGCTGAAGAACCAACTGAGCACACTCACAAGTGCCCTAGCCACAGTGACACAGGAGAAGTCACGGATGGAGGCGAGTTTCCAGGCCGACAAGCGTCAGCTGAAGCAGGAGGTGGAGGAGCTCCAGGACCGCCTGGTGGCCATGACAGCGCAGCAGGAGGCGGAGCTTGGTACCCTGCAGCAGCAGTTGGCCGAGAGCCGTGCTCGCATCATCACGCAGCAGCATGAGCGGGAGCAGGAGCAGGGAGACCACGTCCAGCAGCTCAGAGAGCTGCAGAAGATCCTGCAGCAGGAACGAGACCTGCGACAGGATGCAGAAATCCGCCTGCAGGATGCCAACACCACGCTGCTCATGACATCACAGGCCGTGGACCGGGGGGTGGAGTCTGAGGCTCACCTGAACCAGGTGAAGGAGCAGAGAGATGAACTGAAGAGGAGGCTGCAGGCCGCCGAGGAGGACCAGAAGAAACCAGATCCCAGAGTGGACGAACTGCAGCGAGAACTGACAGAGCTGAAAAACCACTTCCAGCAGCAGATCCACATCGAGACCCGGAAGGTAAGGACCAAGACCAGGTCTCAAGTAAGACCAGGTCTACACCAGGACCAGGTCTAAAGCAAGACCAGGTTTCAACTAGGACCAAGTCTACAGTAAGATAAAGTCTGATGTAACTGAAACAAATTTACATAGAGACCAGGAAGGTAAGGACCAAGACCAGGTATCAAGTAAGACCAGGTCTAAATTAACTTAGACAGATCCACATCGAGACCCAGAAGGTAAGGACTAAGACCTGGTGTCAACTACGACCAAGATCAAACTTAGACCAGGTTTAAAGTAACTAAAAAAGATCAACATTGAGACCAGGATTCTCAGATGTAAACTAACAGATGGTTTCTGTCCTCTTGTTGGATGAAGTCCTCGATAGCGGTGACGTACCTGCACTGACGTACCTGCGGTCGTCCAACTGATGTCACCGGTTTAAAGGACTCTGGAAGACCTCTCTCGGTGGTCTGCTCAGCTGGTGTTTGCCAGCGTCTGATGACTGTGTGTTTGTGTCCGCAGGTGTGCGAGGCGGAGGAACGAGCTCGTGAGCGTGCTCAGGCTGCAGAGATGAGGGTCGCAGGTCTGGAGCAGCGAGTGTCTGAACTGTCGGAGCTGTTGGGCTCCAGTGAGAAGTCGAGGCACCGAGACCAGCAGACGGCTCAGAGACTCCGAGACCGCATCCTGCAGCTTGACACCGAGAACAAAACGCTCGCCATCGCAGCCTCCACTAGGATGACCTCTGACATCAGCGTAGATGAGTCACAGCTGGACGTCGGCGTGCTGAAGGAGAAGCTGGAGAAGGTGAAGAAGCTGCTGCTGCTGGCGGCTCAGAGGAACCCGGACCAGAACATCCAGAACTTGGCGGAGACTGAGGTGGAGCTGGGTGGAGACAAAACCACAGCGTTTTACCAGCAGGAGCTGCGGCAGCTCAAAGATGAGTTTGAGCGCTACAAGCTGCGAGCGCAGGTGGTACTGAAGAACAAAAACGCCAAAGATGGCTGCCAGGCGAAGGAGCTGGAGGAGGTGCGGGACCAGCTGGCCGAGCTGAAGGAGAAGTACATCAACCTGCGGATCCAGAGTGATGAGGCCGAGACAAAACACCGCCGCCAGCTGGAGGAGCGGCAGCAGCAGGTGGCGGCACTGCAGCAGACTCACAGACAGGAAGTGGAGCGAGCGGAGGTGCTGCACCGCGAAGACCTGCTGCGACTGGAGGCTGAGCTACACAAACAGAGGGAGAGGACCATGGCGCTGCTGGACGAGAAGGACCAGGAGCTGGAGAGGCTGCGGGCTGCCGCTCCGATCTGCAACATAGATGCTGACAGGACAGCTGACGACGAGCACGAGTCTGGGCTGGAGAGTGAGGGTGACTTCATCAGCCAGGCCCTGCGCCGGGCGACGCCCAATGAGCCCACAATGCTGCTTTATGCCGAGCAGCTGGCCAGGAAAGAGGCGGAGGTGGGCGGCCTGCGACGGCAGAAGCACCGGCTGGAGGAGGACCTCCACCAGCTGCAGGCCAAGCTCATCGCCAATGGAGAGCGCCACGAGGAGGAGGCGGCCGAGCTGCGAGCACATCTCGACAAACTGATCAGAGACCAGAGCAGAGAGGGCGCCAACATGGAGTACCTGAAGAATGTCATCTACAGGTTCCTAACACTGCAGGATGCCAGCGGGAAACAGCAGACGCTTGGTGCCATCCTGACCATCCTGCACTTCAGCCCACAGGAGAAACGTGACGTCATGAGGCTGCAGGGACACACCTGGTGGAGCTCCAACAGGAAGTAAAACACCTGAAAGAAACATCATGATGCTTTGGGAGACTGTAGTTTATGTGAGAGTTTAAATTAACAGAAGAGTGATGTCTGGTTTCAGTCTGAACTGTGTGAACACTACAAACATGAACACATGAATATATGAATGAATAAATGAATATCTGACGGTGTCACTGTGACGAAACATTAAAAAGTAACTTGACTGTATATTTTTGATTCACTTGTTGAAATTAAAGTATTTTTTCTTGCTTCACAAACTCAGTTTGTTTCATTTGTTTCCTCGGGGTGCTCTGACATGTTCTCCCCGTGTCAGCGTGGGTTTTCTCCAGGTGCTCTGACATGTTCTCCCCGTGTCAGCGTGGGTTTCCTCCAGGTGCTCTGACATGTTCTCCCCGTGTCAGCGTGGGTTTCCTCCAGGTGCTCTGACATGTTCTCCCCGTGTCAGTGTGGGTTTCCTCCAGGTGCTCTGACATGTTCTCCCCGTGTCAGCGTGGGTTTTCTCCAGGTGCTCCGACATGTTCTACCTGTGTCAGTGTGGGTTTCCTCCAGGTGCTCCCACATGTTCTCCCCGTGTCAGCGTGGGTTTCCTCCAGGTGCTCTGACATGTTCTCCCTGTGTCAGCGTGGGTTTTCTCCAGGTGCTCTGACATGTTCTCCCTGTGTCAGCGTGGGTTTCCTCCAGGTGCTCTGACATGTTCTCCCCGTGTCAGCGTGGGTTTCCTCCAGGTGCTCTGACATGTTCTCCCCGTGTCAGCGTGGGTTTCCTCCAGGTGCTCTGACATGTTCTCCCCGTGTCAGCGTGGGTTTCCTCCAGGTGCTCTGACATGTTCTCCCCGTGTCAGCGTGGGTTTCCTCCAGGTGCTCCGACATGTTCTCCCCGTGTCAGCGTGGGTTTCCTCCAGGTGCTCTGACATGTTCTCCCTGTGTCAGCGTGGGTTTCCTCCAGGTGCTCTGACATGTTCTCCCCGTGTAGGTGTGTGTTGTTCTAATCAGTTCATCCTTAACTCGAAGTGGACGTTTGTGCCAAACTTAAAACAGTTCATTTAGAGTGTTGAGATATTGTGTATACGAGAATCAGATGGACGTATGGGCATATTAAAATTATAACCCCTCTGGCACAGCTATCGTCAGCTCTAAGACATACAGACCTTGACATATAATGAGATCATGACTGATGACATCACTCAGATCATTAACTGATCAATAATCACCTGATAAATCTACGACACATCAGACACAGTTTGACCATAATCCAGGTTTTACTTTTTAAATCAACAATAAATATTTATAGACTGACAAAGGAACATAAAGGTAAACAACACATTATTACAGTTAATTATCAGTGCTACATTCAGTTTAGTCTGATAGAAAAATAACATCTGATTATTATGGTCTGTATCAGCTGATTATTATGGTCTGTACCTGGTGTCAGAGTTCAGTTCACACAGATTTAATGTGGAATATTAAACATTTGTGTTTTACTATCTGAGCTAAAATCATCAGATCTGATGGAACTTTGTGTTTTATGTGAACAACTTTATAAATATTAATAAACAAAAACAAGCAAACAGAAGGATTCATACTGTATATGTTTGATTCATTCAGTAAACTTTATGAAAATACAAAAACAAAATGAAGGCAACAAACAAGAGTTTAACCTGAACAAGTCAGATATATTAAATTACTCTGAATACACACTGTGTGTACTGAGTGTGTACTTGGTGTGTCCTCAGTGTGTACTCAGTACCGTCTGCAGGTCATCGGGCAGCTGGCTGATGACATTGTTAATAAAGTCGTCCAGTTTCTGTAAAACTCCGTCCCTCAGCTGCAGCTGCTGCCTCCGAGCTTTAATCTGAAAAACAATGTCCGTCACAAACACTTCCTGTATTCAGGAACAAACACTTCCTGTGTTCAGGGACAAACACTTCCTGTATTCAGAAACAATCACTTCCTGTATTCAGGAACGAACACTTCCTGTGTTTAGGGACAAACACTTCCTATGTTCAGGGACAAACACTTCCTGTGTTCAGGGACAAACACTTCCTGTATTCAGGGACAAACACTTCCTGTGTTCAGGGACAAACACTTCCTGTATTCAGGGACAAACACTTCCTGTGTTCAGGGACAAACACTTTCTGTGTTCAGGGACAAACACTTCCTGTGTTCAGGGACAAACACTTCCTGTGTTCAGGGACAAACACTTCCTGTGTTCAGGGACAAACACTTTCTGTATTCAGGGACAAACACTTCCTGTATTCAAGGACAAACACTTCCTGTATTCAAGGACAAACACTTCCTGTGTTCAAGGACAAACACTTTCTGTGTTCAGGGACAAACACTTCCTATGTTCAGGGACAAACACTTCCTGTGTTCAGGGACAAACACTTTCTGTGTTCAGGGACAAACACTTTCTGTGTTCAGGGACAAACACTTCCTATGTTCAGGGACAAACACTTTCTGTGTTCAGGGACAAACACTTCCTGTGTTCAGGGACAAACACTTCCTGTATTCAGGGACAAAACACTTTCTGTGTTCTGGGACAAACAGTTCCTGTGTTCAGGGACAAACACTTCCTGTATTCAGGGACAAACACTTCCTGTGTTCAGGGACAAACACTTTCTTCGTTTAGGGACAAACACTTCCTGTATTCAGGGACAAACACTTTCTGTGTTCAGGGACAAACACTTTCTGTATTCAGGGACAAACACTTCCTGTATTCAGGGACAAACACTTCCTGTATTCAAGGACAAACACTTTCCTATGTTCAAGGACAAACACTTTCTGTGTTCAGGGACAAACACTTTCTGTGTTCAGGGACAAACACTTTCTGTGTTCAGGGACAAAACACTTTCTGTGTTCAGGGACAAAACACTTTCTGTGTTCAGGGACAAACACTTCCTGTGTTCAGGGACAAACACTTCCTGTATTCAGGGACAAACACTTTCTGTATTCAGGGACAAAACACTTCCTGTGTTCAGGGACAAACACTTTCTGTGTTCAGGAACAAACACTTCCTGTATTCAGGGACAAACACTTCCTGTGTTCAGGGACAAACACTTTCTGTGTTCAGGGACAAACACTTCCTGTATTCAGGGACAAACACTTCCTGTATTCAGGGACAAACACTTTCTGTATTCAGGGACAAAACACTTCCTGTGTTCAGGGACAAACACTTTCTGTGTTCAGGAACAAACACTTCCTGTATTCAGGGACAAACACTTCCTATGTTCAGGGACAAACACTTCCTGTATTCAGGGACAAACACTTCCTGTGTGAACACTTCCTGTGTGAACATAAAGACTATTGTTCCAAAATAAAAAAAATGATAACTGAAATTGAAAGTGATAACAGCATAAATAGTTTTTGTAATAAATGGGAATTCGTTAAATTCAAAATTAGAGAATTCTCTATCAAAACCAGTAAAGAATTAAATAAAAAAAGTAGAGAAGAAGAAAGCAATTTGTTTTGTGAAATCAATCAGTGTTGTGGCAAACCAGATTTGTCTAGTGAAGACAAGGAAAAATTATTGCTTCTACAATCCAAAATTGATGATATTTATATGAAGAGAGCCCAGGGTGCTTTTGTCAGGTCAAGGGCAAAATGGATGGAGGAGGGAGAAAAAAACACATCATACTTCAGCAGGCTGGAGAAAAAAGACAGGAAAACAAGGCTATAACTAGTTTGTTGATCAATGGAAGAGAATGCAAGGATAGCAAAATTATTGAGAAAGAAATTTTTATGTTCTATAGCAAATTATATTCGTCTGTATACTCTCCTATTGACTCAACCAACTTCTTTGACCAAATTGCAAATTTTAAACCCAACATCAATAACTCATTCAAAACAATTTGTGATTCAGATTTAAAAATAGAAGAATTAGACGTGGTCAGTTTGAAATTGTCACTTAACAAGGCCCCTGGCTCTGATGGGCTCACTGCAAATTTCTATCATTTCTTTTGGAAAGATATTAGAAATCTGTTGTTCAAAGCTATACAAGAATGCATTGCGAAACAAGAGCTAATGCCCAGTATGAAACAAGGGCTGATAACACTAATTCCCAAACACAGCAAAGATAAAAGAGTATTAGATAATTTAAGACCTATTACACTCCTCAACACTGATTATAAATTGCTGTCAGGATGTATAGCTGCTAGACGTAAAGAAGGTTTGTCACAACTTATTGATGAAACGCAATCTGGCTTCCTAAATGGAAGATCTATTCACAACAACATACGACTGGTTTTGGATTTGATCGATTACAGTCATGTATTATCAGAGGAGGGGTTAATTCTCTTCCTAGACTTCTATAAGGCTTTCGATTCAGTGGAGCACCCCTTCATATTAAGTACTTCAAATTATTTTGGTTTTGGTCAGAAATTTATAAACCTGATTGGTATGTTATATAAAGATATTAATAGTTGTGTGGCTTTGGAACAAGGTACTTGCCCAAGATTTCAAGTAAATAGGGGTATTAGACAGGGTTGCAACAGCTCTCCCTTGTTATTTATTCTAGTAGCCGAGCTATTATCAATTATGATAAAGAATAATGGTATTGAAGGAATAAATATTTTAGAAAGAAATATAATAAGTCAATTTGCGGACGATACAACTTTATTTTTAAAAAATGAAATGCAAATTCCTAAAGTATTAAACTCCATCAACATATTTTCCAAAGAATCAGGCTTGAAACTAAATATTGATAAATGTGAAATATTGGCACTTCATGATCAGCCGGCACTGTCAATATGTAACATTTCGGTCAAAAGTCAAGTGAAATACTTGGGTATAGTTATTACTAAGAATAAAGAAACAAGGGAGAGGGAAAATGTTTGTAAAAATGTGGATAAATGTAAAACTATTCTGAATTCTTGGTTACAGAGAGACATTACTGTATTTGGGAGGGTTCTGCTTTCTAAAATGGAGAGTTTGTCAAGAGTTATTTAATCCTATCACTTGAAATTTCAGACAAAATGACTAAACTTATTAATAATTTAAACTTCAAATTTATTTGGACGAACAAATGCCAGTACATTAGAAGAGCTGATGTGGTCAAGAGTATCGAAGAGGGCGGCTTAAATGCTATTGACTTCTCAGTTATGAATGGTGCTCTAAAACTAAAATGGCTCAGTTCTTTTATTCTGCACAAAGACTCTTTTTGGTTTACCATTCCAAAAGCAATTTTTCAAAAAATGGGAGGCATTGATTTTCTATTGCGCTGTGATTACAATGTATATAAATTGCCCGTGAAGCTTTCGAATTATCACCAGCAAGTTCTCCTTTACTGGAATCTGATATATAAACACAATTTTACTCCTCACAATTCTCCTTTGTGGAATAATAGATATGTTTTGACCAATCGTAAGTCATTATTTTTGAAGACTTGGTTAGACAAAGGTATTTGGGCAGTATCGCATCTTATGGATAATCAGGGCAATCTACTAACCCACGAGAACCTTTGTGTTAAATATAACCTGCAATGCTGTATCAAAGAATATGAGAAAGTAATGAAAGCCATTCCAACTTCTTTTAAAATGATGACTCAACAACTGGTGATACATTCGAATGTTTCAGAAATGAGATCACTCTGTGTGGAAGGAATCAGCTTGGGAAGCAAACTTTTCTCTAACAAGTTCATTAGAAATGTCTTACCTTCACATTACTACCCTTGTCAACTAAAAAGAAAATATGTTTTAAGTGATTATTCTGTGGTGGAGGCAAAGAAGATAAGGAAGCGATATATGTCTTATCCAATCCCTCATAAAGCAAAAGAGGTTGTATTTAAAATTCTAAATGATATCTATCCTTCTAACCATTTCTTGCACATAAGATTTAATTGGGAAAATAATACATGTGGATTTTGTGAAAGAGACATTGAAACTGTGGAACATATTTTCTTTGAGTGTGAACATGTTTTAGATTTTTGGTTAGCTTTTCGAAGCTGGATGTTAACCAAACAAATCACTTTGCAACAGCTGAACTGGATGTCTATTAAAGTCGGAGTACAGCTAAAGGAGAAAACCTTGGACTTCTTGGTAAACAATTTAATTATACTCGGTAAACATTACATTCACAGATGCAAATTCCTCAAGGTCAAACCCCACATCAACGTATGGAAGAATGAACTGAACCTATACAAGAAATCCTTATTTTTCATGTCTAATAAAAATGCCCTGAGACTTTATTCTTTACTTGAACTATACTTACTCCTCGAGTAAGACCCTCACTGTTTACTTTCGGGTTTTTTTTTTTGTTTTTTTTTTATCTTGACAGCTGTTCCAACATCTTTTATAGTAATTTGTCAAATATGCCCGAAATGTTTGTACTGATGACGTTTATTCAATAAAATTTAAAGGGAGAAAAAAAACAAACAAAAAAAACTTCCTGTGTTCAGGGACAAACACTTCCTATGTTCAGGGACAAACACTTCCTGTGTTCAGGGACAAACACTTCCTATGTTCAGGGACAAACACTTCCTGTATTCAGGGACAAACACTTTGTGTTCAGGGACAAACACGTCCTGTGTTCAGGGACAAACACTTCCTATGTTCAGGGACAAACACTTTGTGTTCAGGGACAAACACGTCCTGTGTTCAGGGACAAACACTTTCTGTGTTCAGGGACAAACACTTCCTGTGTTCAGGGACAAACACTTTCTGTGTTCAGGGACAAACACTTTCTGTGTTCAGGGACAAACACTTCCTATGTTCAGGGACAAACACTTCCTGTGTTCAGGGACAAACACGTCCTGTGTTCAGGGACAAACACTTCCTGTGTTCAGGGACAAACACTTCCTGCATTCAGGGACAAACACTTTCTGTGTTCAGGGACAAACATTTCCTGTGTTCAGGGACAAACACTTCCTGTGTTCAGGGACAAACACTTTCTGTGTTCAGGGACAAACACTTTCCGTGTTCAGGGACAAACATTTCCTGTATTCAGGGACAAAACACTTTCTGTGTTCAGGGACAAAACACTTTCTGTGTTCAGGGACAAACACTTTCTGTGTTCAGGGACAAACATTTCCTGTGTTCAGGGACAAACACTTTCTGTGTTCAGGGACAAACATTTCCTGTGTTCAGGGACAAACACTTTCTGTGTTCAGGGACAAACACTTTCTGTGTTCAGGGACAAACACTTTCTGTGTTCAGGGACAAACACTTCCTGTGTTCAGGGACAAACATTTCCTGTGTTCAGGGACAAACACTTCCTGTATTCAGGGACAAAACACTTTCTATGTTCAGGGACAAACACTTTCTGTGTTCAGGGACAAACACTTTCTGTGTTCAGGGACAAACACTTCCTGTGTTCAGGGACAAACACTTTCTGTGTTCAGGGACAAACACTTCCTGTATTCAGGGACAAAACACTTTCTGTGTTCAGGGACAAAACACTTTCTGTGTTCAGGGACAAACACTTTCTGTGTTCAGGGACAAACACTTCCTGTGTTCAGGGACAAACACTTTCTGTGTTCAGGGACAAACACTTCCTGTATTCAGGGACAAACACTTCCTGTATTCAGGGACAAACACTTTCTGTGTTCAGGGACAAACACTTTCCGTGTTCAGGGACAAACACTTTCTGTATTCAGAAACAAACACTCACCAGTTTCTCTCTGAGCTTCAGAATCAAGTCAACGATCTCAACCTCTGATTTGTCTTTAGTCCAACTCATCAGGTCCTGAGAGACAGACAGCAGGGTCACATGATCCAGGTGTTTACAGTCTGAACCAGGTGTTTACATGTTTACATGATAAACAAATGGAAAAAATGTACCGCATGTCCTTTTTTTCCTGATTTTTATATATATGTATCCAGCACCCACTCCAAATGGACCTTGGGATGTGCATGTTTTTTGACTATTTTTGTTTACATGATAAACAAACTCACAGCGTCACAGATGACCTCCAGATGAAGACTCTCCAGTTTCTGCATCATCTCTTTGTGTCGATGGCGGTACCATCCGTCAAAGTTCGGAGACCTGAAGAACTTCCTGACCAGAGGACAAATAAAGAAGAAGAACAAAGTTCAGACCATCACCTCATTCTGAAACAGTTCCTGAAGCTCAGTTTGAAACTAAGTAAAGACACAGGACAACTTCCTCCTTCGTATGCAGACACCTAAGGGACTCACCTGTACAGTCCCATCCAATCACCCTTGAGCATGGAGGTGAGCTGGGGCCCCGTGTGGTCCACAGTCGACATGAACTCATCCTGACTGAAGGGTCGAATCTGAGGCGGAGTCTGAACACACAAACACATCAATCAGAGTTCACCTCTGAGCTGATGACATCACTCTGAGGTCATCACTGATCATCCACTTCCTGTTTACCTTCCACGGTGTCACCGATCTCTGCAGAGGCATCAGGCTCGCCATGTACCGCTCCTGACAGACAAGATCCAGGGTTTAAACTCAGAACAGAAGGGTTCAGAGTTTTTATATAGGACAAAACATTTATAAATGTTTATAAAACTTTTAATGTCATCTGAACTGTTGAGTTTAATTTTCAAAATCTTTTCAAACTGTTTCCTGTTTCTGCTCTTTGATTCTCTAAGTTCTAGGTTGACAAAATCGACTTCCTGTCCCCTTCACGTACAGGTGAGTTTAACGTTAAAGCCTTATGTCATAACTGTTTGTTTGTTTTCAGGTTCAGATGTGACACTGGTGTGTTTATCAAACACCTGACGCGGTCAGTGTGTCGGAGTGATCTGATTGGCTGTTTGCTCACCAGCGGGATGATGAAGCTCTGAGTCAGCTCTAACAGGTGTCGCCTCAAGATGGCGCTCTGAACCTCTGACGGTCGTCTTCTCTGAATCCCCTGAAGACACAGGTTATAACGATCCATCAATCAATAAACAGATCAATGAATCAATACACAGATCAATAAAAAACACTGATGACATCACCTTCAGCAGCCTTTTAATCAGAATCTTGTCTTTGTGTAGAAACGTCTTGAACGCCGTGTAGATCCCTGCAGACAGGAAGTACACGTTTATACTGAAAATATTCACAGCAGTGTGACAATAATAATAATAATAATAATAATAATAATAATAATAATAATAATGATAACACATTAACACGACTGTAACAGTATTAATAAATAAAAGACTGGGTGTGACCTGGTTTTGTGTCGAGTGTCTTCAGCTTAGAAAGTTTCTTCACCTTCACCTGTTTGGGTAAATCACCTGAGAGCGATCAGACGCGGTCAGATTATTAAACATGTTGATTATTTTAAAGTATTTTGATCGTTTGGATTAAATTTGGATTCACATGAAGAAGAACAGAAGAACAAGAAGTGGTCGCTCACCTGCCATCTTGATTTCTCCCAGTCGGACGACGTGAGGCCAGTTCTGAAAAGTCTTGATGAAGAACGGGTTGGTGACTCCAAGAACCACGTTAGGCCTGTACAGGTGACACAGACAGGTGAGGTCAGACAGACAGACCTGCCAGACAGGTAAGCATCTGCTGACCAGACCTGGACCCTGGGGTGTCAGCCCGGCACAGCCAGAACAAACTATATGGAGCCGCTGCCCTGTGTAGAAACATCCACTGGCAGAGCTGCCGCTCCAGCACCAGACTTTCAGTTTGATGCTGTACAGATGGAGATTGTTAAATACATATTTTAGATCATTGTTGTAAAAATAACGTTAGCCTTGTGTTCAGTTACTTTTTTAAAGAATAAATAGAAAACTTTTTTACTACCTAGCACACTAACGCACTAGCTAACGCTGTCTCCTGATCAGCTCCTTAATCCTGGATCAATACAGAATATAGAAACATTTTAGGAGAGGAGAAGAAACGTGTTCTGTGTTGAGGTTATCAAAAAGATGATGGATCATACATGTTTGTTTCTGGCTGCAGCGTTAGCTCACTGAAAAGTTTACACTTTAACATGTTGGTTAAGAACGTTCCCCTCTGTCTGTGTTTTATCAACATGTTAAAGTGAAAGAAGACAACTCCGCTAACTTAGCTAACTGTGCTAGCTAATGCTGGCAGCCAGAAACAAATAGCTATGATTCATTGTTTGTTAACTGTGTTGTAATTTAAACAAAGAACATCTTATCTCGCGGTGGTCCTTCTTAAATGATCAGTGGTTGAAGTTACTATATTCTGTTATGATCGGGCAGTTGATGCACCGACGCTAGCTAGCGTTAGCATAGTTTGCTAGTTGAAATGTTGACTCCTCCCACTGCTGTGAGGTGATTGGCTGGATAAAGAAATGATTGACAGGTATCCTACCCTCTCCAGCTCAGGCATGCACACGTCTGAAACGGTGTCTCTCCGACTCTGCAGCTATCCCTGTGGGCTGGCTACTCACAGGGATGCGTACTGGGTCAGGTGAGTTGTGTGCCAGGCAGCAAGCACAGGTGGGAACAGATGGATGGACGGGTAGAGACAGGTGTGAGCAGGTACAGACAGATGGACAGGTGGAGACAGGTGTGAACACGTACAAACAGGTGTGAACAGGTAGAGACAGGTTTGAACAGGTAGAGACATGTGGTAAGGTACAGACAGGTGTGAACAGGTAGAGACAGATGGACAGGTAGAGACAGATGGACAGGTAGAGACAGGTGTGAACAGGTAGAGACAGGTGTGAACAGGTAGAGACAGGTGTGGTCAGGTACTCACGGGGCCTGAGTCCTGGTGGTGTACTCTCTGAACTCGCTGTCGTGGATGGTGAAATACGGACGAAAGTCGCAGCAGAACTTCAGAGGACTGATGGAGCTGAAGGAGGACACATGGTTACCATGGCAACGACACTAACACTCTCGCTCTCTGATTGGCTGTCAGGGGCTCTCTGACCTCACAGTTTACAAACATCATGATGTGGATCAATAAGAGTCATGTGACCTGGATTACTGATCAAAGCTCAGCTGTTTGTGTTAAACTGATAATCAATAAATCAATAAATTGATCACGTCCTCAGTGTTTGATAAACACATCCACAGTAAACATGTCCATTTATAAAGACAGGGAGTGTGAGGTGCTCAGAAGCGTCTGATCAGTCACCTGATGAGAGCCAGCACGGTTTCCGAGGAGACGGTGGGAGACGGCGCCATGACAACCACCGGCTCCCCGAGCAACATGAGCTCCCAGAGCATCTGCAGGTGGATCAGCACCGACTGGAAACACCTGAGAGGTCAAAGGTCACACCGACAGAAAGGTTCAGCTGGAAGTGACTGATCGATGATCAATGATTATTGATCCTGATCATTAATCATTGAGTTTGGCTCTGAGTTTATATGTTTATACACAGATAATAATATTCAATAATCAATAAACAGTACTGATAACACAAGAGCAGACAGACTTAAAGAGGTCGAGCTCGTGGATGGTAGGCAGCAGGGTCGGAGCCGGCAGCAGGTTCTGAGGACACAAAATTAAACTTTATTGTTCGGTAACATTGAGCGTTGTTAATAAAGAGTCACTTCCTGTTCCTCACCTCTTTGGCTGTCTGTCTGACGGGACTTCCTCCTGGTTTGTCTGTTTTTGAAGGAATCCGCACCTGAAACAAACAAACAAACAATAAACTAAACAACTTAACACCTAACCAGTAAAATCCAAACAAACACGTTCATTAAAGAATAAACAGATTCATAGGTAGATGTTTTTTTCACAGTGTGAACTTTAAATAAAAACACATCATCAGTCAAACATACCTGTTGTAACAAGACTCACCTCTCCGATAGGTGGGTACACTAATGACCAGGTAAATGTAAACAAACAGCTGTGACGTCACTCTGAAGGTCGGACACATTCATAAACACTACCGTACCCATGATCCTCAGCTGGTGATGACAGGGATCTTTTCTACTGAGGATTTACCTCACCTGTGAGACCATGCCCCTAAACTCACCTGTAAAATCTGTTTTAACATCACGCCTCTCACCCCACCTTTACTCACCCCACCTTTAAGACCACACCTTCAAAATCTTGGATAAGACCACACCCCCTGATCACCTTTACAACCATGCCCCCTCTAAGACCCCGCCCCTGCTCACTTGAAGGACCACGCCCATCACAGGCAGGTTGAGGGTCTGTCCAGGTACAGGTGAAGGCCACTGGTCGATCTCGTTACACACTATAAGAACAAGAGAAAGACGAGATGTCAGGTGTCATTTCAGCAGAGTAATATCATCATTTTACCTCTACTGTGATTCATACATGGTTATGATGTAAGCATGACATCATCACCTGCTTCCAAACAGGGCTCCAACTTCTCAAAAAACTCAGGTGCGACGATTTTCAGCAGCGTGTGGAACAGGTGAGTGTATGGTAACCTGGATACCAACACCAGCGACTGAAACACAGAGTCACATGACATCACAGGTGTCAGTCACATGTCACATGACATCACAGGTGTCAGTCAAATGTCACATCAGAGATATTGGATAAAGGAGATACCCCACTGTAGGCTTATCCAATGTTAAGATAACGGTTACTCTTCCTGTCTCTTAAGTCCCCACCGTGTTGAACAGAGGCTCTGTGGATGTCTGTGTATGCCGATCAAGAAGCAGGTGGAATGAAAATACATTCTTCCTGTTATTGCAGCCTATTGTTGCACAAAGCTTGGGCATTTTTTATTTATTACTAGCGGTAAATAACTGTTTGTAAGCTAACTGTGATTTTACCGCCTGTTTATCAAGATCACAAGATCTCGCGAGAACTTGTTTTCTGAGACGGACAGGGCTCAAACAAAGTTAACTTTCTCTTGATCTGTGCGGATGAAAAATGCAGCTTTAGTGTCAGAATGTTGGTAAGATGTGTGGCTTGTGGAAAACGAACCCAATATTTACTTTAGTGACTATAAGGCGAAAGAATTGACCATAAATTGTGATCACGTTCATTTTCCTCATTGACGACAATACATTCAGAGCTGCCGCAAGTCTCCTACGGGGGCGTGGCGCTGACGTCACTGAATCAGGAAGTGAGCTGAGTGGGGTATCTCACTTCATCCAATATCTCTCACATTACATCACAGTTGTCAGTCAAATGTCATATGACATCACAGGTGTCAGTGTGTCTCAGGTGTGAACAGGTGTGAACAAGTGTGTCTCAGGTGTGAACAGGTGTGAACACGTGCGTCTCAGGTGTGAACAGGTGTGAACACGTGCGTCTCAGGTGTAAACAGGTGTGAACACGTGCGTCTCAGGTGAGAACAGGTGTGTCTCAGGTGTGAACAGGTGTGTCTCAGGTGAGAACAGGTGTGTCTCAGGTGTGAACAGGTGTGTCTCAGGTGTCAACACGTGTGTCTCAGGTGTGAACAGGTGTGAACAAGTGTGTCTCAGGTGAGAACAGGTGTGTATCAGGTGTGAACACGTGTGTCTCAGGTGTGAACACGTGTGTCTCAGGTGTGCACAGGTGTGAATAAGTGTGTCTCAGGTGAGCACAGGTGTGTCTCTGGTGTGAACAGGTGTGAGCAAGTGTGTCTCAGGTGAGAACAGGTGTGTCTCAGGTGTGAACACGTGTGTCTCAGGTGTGAACACGTGTGTCTCAGGTGTGCACAGGTGTGAATAAGTGTGTCTCAGGTGAGCACAGGTGTGTCTCTGGTGTGAACAGGTGTGAACAAGTGTGTCTCAGGTGAGAACAGGTGTGTCTCAGGTGTGAACACGTGCATCTCAGGTGAGAACAGGTGTGTCTCAGGTGTGAACACGTGCGTCTCAGGTGAGAACAGGTGTGTCTCAGGTGTGAACACGTGCGTCTCAGGTGAGAACAGGTGTGTCTCAGGTGTGAACACGTGCGTCTCAGGTGAGAACAGGTGTGTCTCAGGTGTCAACACGTGTGTCTCAGGTGTGCACAGGTGTGTCTCAGGTGTAAACAGGTGTGTCTCAGGTGTCAACACGTGTGTCTCAGGTGTGAACAGGTGTGTCTCAGGTGTGCACAGGTGTGTCTCAGGTGTGAACAGGTGTGTCTCAGGTGTGAACAGGTGTGTCTCAGGTGAGAACAGGTGTGCCTCAGGTGTGAACAGTAGGGATGTCCCGATCCAGCTTTTTCATTTCCGATCCGATACCGATATTACAGCCTTGAGTTTTGGCCGATACCGATCTGATCCAAGCGCGTATTATACATATTCACTTATTTTGTTGTCAGTCATGTTAGAAAAGGTTTGATGAAGCAATATTACTCTAACAAGAACAACTACTTAATCGGGTTAGTTAGAATGATCCACAACAGTTGGTATGAGAAACTGACCTGTTTATTGTTAACAGGGTTAAATAAACAAAACTTTAAACTTGAACATTAACATTAAATAAAAAATATAGCTGGTTTGCTTTGGCTGCTTTGGCCCCTTAATAAATAGAAAATAAATCAACACAAGAAATCTTTAAAATGTCTAACATTGAAATTAAAATAGCAGCAAGACTCCACACACTTGTGCTTTGGCCCCCTAATAAATAAAAAAAAGATTAACACCACAAGACATTGTTGACATTTAACAAACAATGCAGCCTTTCCTTTTCAGTTATATTTATAGTGTCAGTGCCAGCCTGGTGCTGCTGTTTCCTGGGACCAACAGAGGGGACAAAAAACCACACACAATATTGTACAACTGTTTGAACAAGCAATAGTCCATCCATGGCTCCAATTTCACTAATTGTGCCCAAAACAATGCCATCAGTGCTCTTTACTTAAACAGTAAGAGTGTAAACCAAATAAAAATATCACTCTTAAAACGACAGAGCAGAAAACAAATAGTCAGTTAACTAAATTGACCGCTACTCCTCCTACCCTACCCTCCGTGTGTGTGTGTCTGCCTTCTGCATGCTGGCCTGGTGGATTGATAGTAAGTGCTGGAGCGGATCACTGGAATGGACTGCTTGAATCGCGGAGCGCTGGGCTGGTCGGAAAACCTGGATCGGTGTCCGTGAAAAACTGGATCGGAGTTCTTGGATCAGCATTTTTCCATGCAGTCTGATCCGATGCCGATGCATGTTTTTTGCTAATATCAGCAGCCGATACCGATCCGAATATCTGATCGGGACATCCCTAGTGAACAGGTGTGTCTCAGGTGTGAACAGGTGTGTCTCTGACCTTCTGGAAGTATCCCCTCTTCACAGAAACGTCCTTCACTTGTCTGAAATAGACGAAACCAAAGAAATGGGACGCTTCAGTCTGCGGAGACAAGGAGAGACAAATAGAGATAAAGAGAGACAAATAGAGACAACCAGAGACAAGGAGAGACACAAGAGACACAACGAGAGACAAAGAGAGACAACCAGAGACAAGGTGAGACAAAGAGAGACAAAGAGAGACAACCAGAGACAAGGTGAGGCAAAAAGAGACAAAGAGAGACGAGAGACAAGGAGAAACAAAGAGAGACAAGGAGAGACAAAGAGAGACAAAGAGAGACAAGGAGAGACAAAGAGAGACAAGGAGAGACAAAGAGAGACAAGGAGAGACAAGGAGAGACAAAGAGAGACGAGCGACAAGGAGAGACAAGGAGAGACAAAGAGAGACAAAGAAACAAGGAGAGACAAGGAGAGACAAAGAGAGACAAGGAGAGAGAGACAAAGAGAGACAAGGAGAGACAAGGAGAGACAAAGAGAGACGAGCGACAAGGAGAGACAAGGAGAGACAAAGAGAGACAAGGAGAGACAAAGAGAGACGAGAGACAAGGAGAGACAAGGAGAGACAAAGAGAGACAAAGAGAGACATTGAGAGACAAAGAGAGACAAAGAGAGACAAAGAACAACAAAGAGAGACAAAGAACAACAAAGAGAGACAAAGAGAGACAAGGAGAGACAAAGAGAGACGAGAGACAAGGAGAGACAAAGAGAGACAAAGAGAGACAATGAGAGACAAGGAGAGACAAAGAGAGACAAAGAACGGCAAAGAGAGACAAGGAGAGACAAGGAGAGACAAAGAGAGACGAGAGACAAGGAGAGACAAAGAGAGACAAAGAGAGACAATGAGAGACAAAGAGAGACAAAGAGTGACAAAGAGACAAAGAGAGACAAGGAGAGACAAGGAGAGACAAGGAGAGACAAAGAGAGACAAGGAGAGACAAGGTGAGACAAAGAGAGACAAGGAGAGACAAAGAGAGACAAGGAGAGACAAAGAGTGACAAAGAGACAAAGAGAGACAAAGAGAGACAAGGAGAGACAAGGAGAGACAAAGAGAGACAAAGAGAGACAAGGAGAGACAAAGAGAGAAAGAGAGACAAAGAGAGACGAGACAAGGAGAGACAAAGAGACAAGGAGAGACAAAGAGTGACAAAGAGACAAAGAGAGACAAGGAGAGACAAGGAGAGACAAAGAGACAAAGAGAGACAAAGAGAGACAAGGAGAGACAAAGAGAGACAAAGAGAGACAAGGAGAGACAAAAATACAGTCTGAACTCAGGAACTACAGTCAGGACCACATCATTCTTGGCGGTGATTTCAACTGTACAGTTGACTTCACTCAGGACAGAACCAATGAAGAGCCACACCCACAATCCTCCCAGTGTTTAAAACAAACTATTACTGACTTAGATCTGTTTGATACCTGGAGACTCAGACACCCACACACCCGTCAGTACACATGGATACGGATCAGAAACAACAGGGTCAGTGCAGCCAGACTAGATAGGTTTTACATCTCACAAAATCTCAACACCAGATTAGTCAGCAGTACCATAACCCCGGTTGGTTTCACTGACCACCACCTAGTCAGTATAAACTTGACAGTTTCACCAGGTGAGAGGGCCAAATCTTACTGGCACTTCAACAATAAACTCTTACAAGACAGCACTTTTTGTCAGAGCTTTGGGAATTTCTGGAGACACTGGCAGACAAAGAAAAGCAGCTTTAGTTCTTTAAAGCAATGGTGGGAGGTTGGCAAAGCTCAAACTCGCGTGTTCAGTCAGCAGTACACGTCACACTCTACTGCTGAAATCAAGGCAGCAGTACAAAACCTTGAAGCCAGCATCAGTACCATCGAGAAGGGGATCAGGAGAGACTCCGATCCCACTGCTAGTGACCTGCTGCAGCAGAAGAAGAAGGAACTGAGCGCTTTTCTGCAAGAGAGGGTGAAGGGAGCTTTGGTCCGATCACGTTTCCTCCAGTTGAAGGACATGGATGCCCCGAGCTCCTTCTTCTTCAACTTGGAGCGGAACGCGGTGCAGAGGAAGCAGATGGCCTGTCTGAAGCTCCCTGGAGGGAGACTGACCGCGGATCAGAATGAAACGAGGGCTCACACAATTGACTTTTACACTAGCCTATTTAAAGCTGAACCGTGTAGCGCTGAGAACTGCAAAGAGGTTCTGGAGAGCCTTCCTCAGCTCAGTTCGGAGGAGAGAGCTGCCCTGGACTGTGTGCTAACTCTCGAAGAGTTGACAATGGCCATTAACTAGATGCCTTCTGGACGGGCGCCTGGGATTGACGGTCTCTCCACTGACTTCTATAAGCGGTTCTGGAACATTATTGGCACCGACCTACACGAGGTAGTGCAGGAATGTTTCAGAACTGGATCTCTTCCGGTTTCTTGCCAGTGGGCAGTCCTTTCCCTGCTGCCTAAGAAGGGGGACCTGACATCACTTAAGAACTGGAGGCCAGTGGCCCTCCTCTGTACGGACTATAAGGTGCTTTCCAGAGCCTTATCTAATAAACTAAAAGACTTTCTGGGAAAAATTGTAAGTACAGACCAATCATACTGTGTGCCAGAGAGATCAATCATGGACAATATTTTTCTCATCAGGGATGTACTTGATTTATGTAAAATTTATAATGTCAATGTTGGGATTGTGTCACTGGATCAAGAGAAGGCTTTTGATAGGGTGGATCACTCATATCTCTTTGCTGCACTTAGAGGTTCTGGGTTCGGTGATGGGTTTTTGTCTTGGGTGAGTTTACCGTATAGTGGAGCACAGTGTATGGTGAAGATGGGGGCGGGGCTGAGTCGGCCAATTCCTGTACAGCGAGGCATAAGACAGGGTTGCCCTATTTCAGGGCAACTGTATAGCCTAGCCATTGAGCCCTTGCTGTGCAGGCTGAGAGAGCGCCTCATTGGTCTGTCCTTCCCTGGAACCATAAGTGTACCTCATGGTTTGCCCACTGTATCTGCTTATGCAGACGATGTCAATGTTTTTGTAAGCAGCCAGGATGATGTTAAATGTCTGCAGGACACCCTTTGTGCCTATGAAAAGGCCTCATCTGCAAGAGTGAACTGGGCTAAGAGCGAGGCCTTGCTCATAGGGCAGTGGAGGGATCAGGCAGTGCCCAGTCTGCCTGGAGGACTTAGGTGGGGAAAAGAGGGACTAAAAGTTTTGGGGGTGTTTCTGGGTTCTGAAGGGTTCCAAAGAAAAAACTGGGAGGGAGTGAAGGAGAAAGTGTGTGCTCGGTTGTCTAAGTGGAAATGGTTGCTACCTCAGCTGTCGTATAGGGGAAGAGTTCTGGTCGCTAATAACTTGGTCGCCTCGACTCTTTGGCACAGATTTGTTCCTCTGACACCTCCAAGGGGTCTGATAGAGGACATCCAGAAGGACATCCTCAACTTCTCCTGGTCGGGCAAGCACTGGATCCGGTCAGCTGTTCTTCACCTGCCTGTGGCTGAAGGGGGACAGGGACTGATTGATATTCAGTCCAAAATTGCTTCCTTTAGACTGACAACTGCTCAGAGGCTGCTGTATGACTGCTGCCCCAGCTGGTGTGATACGGCTCGCCTGCTGCTGAGGAGAACAGGACAGTTGGGCTACGACAAGCAGCTTTTCCTCCTGGAGCAAGAGACCGTGGACTTTACAGATGTAACACCATTTTACAGCTCTGTGTTGCAGGCTTGGCGGATTTTTAAGACTGCACGGGACACAAATGTGCCCCCGGGCATGTGGCTTTTTGAAGAGCCATTGTTCTACAACACCTTTATTAAGACCCGTACACTGCAGTCTGCCAGCCTGAGAGCCAGTCTTCGAAAAGCTGGCTGCACCAAACTGGGTCACCTTATGAAGATGACGTCCACAGCTATGGAAGCCCTGATGGAGAGAAGCAACATCAGCTCTGTCAGGCTCATCAACAGAGTGGTGGAGGAAGTCTGTGCAGCCCTGCCACAGCCACTGAGACTGTTTGTAGAAAACAGTGCTCTGTCTGACCAATGGGATGATGAGTGTGAGTACAGTTTGCCCTCTCTCTCCATAACCCCAGCTGTGGGGGAGTGGCAAGAGGGTGAGGGTCAGCTGCTTTCCTTTCAAACCCCTCGTCTAAACAGCTTTGAGGTGGTGGGAAAAAAGGCAGTCTACGAAGTCTGCGTTAAGGTTCTGAACCTGCGCTCTCTGGCGGGGCTGAAGGAGTCGAGGTGGGCTGAGTTCTTTGGCCCAGACATTTCCCCGAAAGGCAGCTGGCGGTCCCTGTACAAGATCCCCTTGGAGAAGCGTACAGCTGATCTCCAGTGGAGGGTCGTACATGGGGCAATAGCTACGAACAGATACAGAGCACACCTTGATCCGGAGCTAGGGGAGGGGTGTAGTTTCTGTTTGCACACAGAGACTCTTTTTCATTTGTTTGTTGAGTGTCCTCGGCTGTCACAGCTCTTTGACCTTTTAAGGAGTTGGTTGCATGGTCTGGGGGAGGCCTTTTCCTTTCCACTGTTCATTTTTGGCCCAAAATACAGTGCTAAAAACAAAAAGGTACACACTTTGATAAACTTTCTGCTGGGCTCTGCCAAGTTGGCTATCTGGCTGACTCGCAGGAACCGGACTCAGGGTGCCGTCAGTGTGGAGCCGGTGCCGGTCTTAGAAGGACTTTTGAAATCCCGGCTCAGAGTGGAATATTGTTACTGTCAATCTGTGGACAATTTACAGGACTTTAAAGACAGATGGACTGTTGGGAGTGTCCTGTGCTCTGTGACAGGGAATGGAGAGCTGGTATGTCATTTCTGAGCAGTTGTTTAACATTTACTGTGTCTGGCAGACTGTTTTATTCAGCAGCAGTTTTTCTCTGGTTTTGTTTCTTATTTTTCTTGATTTGAACTAAATGGTTTTCAGTCATTGCTGAAATGATTTAATAAAGGAACTTGAAAACCAGACAAAGAGAGACAACGAGAGACAAAGAGAGACAAGGAGAGACGAGGAGAGACAAAGAGAGACAAAAAGAGACAAAGAGAGACAAAGAGAGACAAGGAGAGACAAAGAGTGACAAGAAGAGACAATGCGAGACAATGAGAGACAAGGAGAGACAAGGAGAGACAAAGAGAGACAAGGAGAGACAAAGAGAGACAAGGAGAGACAAGGAGAGTCAAAAAGAGACAGAGTGACAAAGAGAGACAAAGAAAGACAAGGAGAGACAAGGAGAGACTAGAGACAAGGAGAGACAAAGAGAGACAAGGAGAGACAAAGAGAGACGAGAGACAAGGAGAGACAAGGAGAGACAAAGAGAGACAAGGAGAGACGAGAGACAAGGAGAGACAAAGAGAGACAAGGGGAGACAAGGAGAGACAACAAGAAACAAGGAGAGACAAAGAAAGACAAGGAGAGACAAGGAGAAACAAAGAGAGACAATGAGAGACAAAGAGAGACAAAGAGAGACAAGGAGAGACAAGGAGAGACAAGGAGAGACAAAAGAGAGACAAAGAGAGACGAGAGACAAGGAGAGACAAAGAGAGACAACCAGAGACAATGAGAGACAAGGAGAGACAAAGAAAGACAAGGGGAGACAAGGAGAGACAAGGGGAGACAAAGAGAGACAAGGAGAGACAAAGAGAGACAAGGAGAGACAACAAGAAACAAGGAGAGACAAGGAGAGACAAAGAGAGACAAGGAGAGACAAAGAGAGACAATGAGAGACAAAGCGAGACAAGTAGAGACAACGAGAGACAAGGAGAGACAAAGAGAGACAATGAGAGACAAAGAGAGACAAGGAGAGACAAAGAGAGACAACGAGAGACAAGGGGAGACAAGGGGAGACAAAGAGAGACAACGAGAGACAATGAGAGACAACGAGAGACAAGGGGAGACAAGGGGAGACGAAGAGAGACGAAGAGAGACAAAGAGAGACAACGAGAGGAGACAGACTGTGAGACTCTGGACATCTTTGTAAATATCAATAAGTGTTATTATTTACATAGTGAGATAATCACAGTAACACCATCATAAACTGTAAACGATGGTACGTCTGATTAAAAACAAGAAATAAATTAAATATATAAATAATAAACATTAAAGGTCGTCACACTCTGAGTCTGTTTTCTTCGTCTGAAAATGTCCAAAGTGTGTCTAAATAAGTATGACGTCACGTTGTGTCACGTTGTGTCGCGTTGTGTCACATTGTGTCGTGTTGTCACGTTGTCGCGTTGTCACGTTGTGTCGCGTTGTCACGTTGTGTCACATTGTGTTGTGTCACGTTGTGTCGTGTTGTGTCACATTGTGTTGTGTCACGTTGTGTTGTGTCGCGTTGTCACGTTGTGTCGCATTGTGTTGTGTTGTGTCACGTTGTGTTGTGTCGCGTTGTCACGTTGTGTCGCATTGTCACGTTGTGTCGCATTGTGTTGTGTCATGTTGTGTTGTGTCACGTTGTGTTGTGTCGCGTTGTCACATTGTGTTGTATTGTGTTGTGTCACGTTGTGTCGTGTTGTGTTGTGTCACGTTGAGTTGTGTCACGTTGTGTCGCATTGTGTTGTGTCACGTTGTGTCTTGTTGTGTTGTGTCACATTGTGTTGTGTCACGTTGTGTTGTGTCGTGTTGTGTTGCGTTGTGTCACGTTGTGTTGTGTCACGTTGTGTTGTGTCGCGTTGTGTCGCGTTGTGTTGTGTCACGCTGTGTTGTGTCACATTGTGTTGTGTCACGTTGTGTCACGTTGTGTTGTCACGCTGTGTTGTGTCACGTTGTGTTGTGTCACGTTGTGTCACGTTGTGTTACGTCGCGTTGTGTCACGTGTTGTGTCACGTGTTGTCACGTTGTGTTACGTCGTGTTGTGTCACGTTGTGTTGTGTCACGTTGTGTTGTGTCACGTTGAGTTGTGTCACGTTGTGTCGCATTGTGTTGTGTCACGTTGTGTCGTGTTGTGTCACGTTGTGTTGTGTCGCGTTGTGTTGTGTCACGTTGAGTTGTGTCACGTTGTGTCGCGTTGTCACATTGTGTCGCATTGTGTTGTGTCACGTTGTGTCGTGTTGTGTTGTGTCGCGTTGTGTTGTGTCACGTTGTGTTGTGTCACGCTGTGTTGTGTCACGTTGTGTCGCATTGTGTCACGTTGTGTTACGTCGCGTTGTGTCACGTGTTGTGTCACGTGTTGTGTCACGTGTTGTCACGTTGTATCACGTTGTGTTACGTCGCGTTGTGTCACGTTGTGTCACATTGTGTTACGTCGCGTTGTGTCACGTTGTGTTGTGTCACCTTGTGTCGTGTCACCTTGTGTCGCGTTGTGTCACGTTGTGCTGTGTCGCGTTGTGTCACGTTGTGCTGTGTCACGTTGTGTCACGATGTGTTGTGTCACGTTGTGTTGTGTCGCGTTGTGTCACGTGTTGTGTCACGTGTTGTGTCACGTGTTGTCACGTTGTGTCACGTTGTGTCACGTTGTGTTACGTCGCGTTGTGTCACGTGTCACGTTGTGTTACGTCGCGTTGTGTCACGTTGTGTTGTGTCACTTTGTGTCGCGTCACATTGTGTCACGTTGTGCTGTGTCGCGTTGTGTCACGTTGTGTTGTGTCACGTTGTGCTGTGTCACGTTGTGTCACGTTGTGTCATGTTGTGCTGTGTCGCGTTGTGTCACGTTGTGTTGTGTCACGTTGTGCTGTGTCGCGTTGTGTCACATTTGCATGCTGAGTCTGAAACTTTCATTCAACTTTTCACAACAGGTTTCACTTCCTGTTTTCCTGTCAGAGTCGCCAGAGACGTTTGAGTCAGTGAGGAAAACGTGGCGGCGAGACAGACGAGACAAGATGCAGGGACACAGAGTCATGTCATAATTAAGACAGCTACTGTCAACAATGATGAAGAGGAGGAGGAAACAGAGAGGGAGGACAGCTCCGCCCCTTCATGAGGCTGTGAGGGAAGTGATGTCATCAGACAGGTACCTCCAGTGGAGAGAAGCAGAGGAGGAAATGTGAATCAAAATCATCAGACTTGGCGTGAGAAATTTCTGTGTGACGAGTTTTTCAGGTGACGGATTAAAAAACGCGTCTGAAAAGAGCCGGTGTCAGCGAGCCGAGGCGTTCCCATGACGACAGACACTGTAAGATCGGACAGTTTAATTAAGTGAATTCATCAAATATGTTCAGTAACTTTATGTCTGGCGTTAAAAACTGACCGATAACCAGCAGACGTGTCCCCTGTCACGTGTTTCCTGTGGTCACACAGCGTCTCACCTGCAGCGTGACGGGAGCGTCTCTGTTGTAAACGTCTTCTCGGAAGCTCGCCACTCTGCGACCGACCGACTGACGTAACCTGAAGCTGAACTGAGTGTCCCCGAGGCATCCTGGGAAATAAACAACACCTGTGACCTCATGAACACACCCACTCAGTAACATCATCATCATCATCATCATCACACAGCTGGTTTACCTGAGTACGAGTCGGGGAAGGACAGGTAACAGATGCTGGTTTTCTGACATAAACAAACAAACAAACAAACAAACCAACCAACCAACATCATCAATAATTAATACGCCGATTATGAACCAGGTGCACATGAAGACAGATGTTACCTCCTTCTCTGTGAGCTTCACATCCTGAGGATACACCAGCTGTAAACAACACAAACAAACAAACAAACCAAAGTCCAGTCAGATGATCACTGAACGCAGCGCTGGTTTTATAACAACTCACATTCACAGATGTTGATCAGCTGACACATGATGTAACGTTAAGGATGACCTCAGCAGAGGATCAATACTGATACAATCAGTGTCTGCAGATCAGTGAGGAACTAATCAGATCACTGAGGTCTGATCAGTTACTGATAATCATTTAAAACATGCAGCTGACGTCAGAGTCTTCAGGCTGTCAGCATGCAGAGAACACACTCAGCCAAACTCCATTCAAAATTCTGCTAATTTAAGACCTCTTTATATTTTGTCAAGTTTCAAACCTTTACTTAATATCGATTCAAATCCTGATGATGTAATGATAACGTCAGCTCACAGATCAACATGTCTGCACGAGTCATTTACCAAAACTTTGACTTTTAGGTTAATGACCCCCCCCACCACCTTTAATTATCACCGTGGTCTGATCAGCGGCGGCAGGATGTGTTATCTTACATTTCTGACTGACAAGTAAATGTTTGGTTGATCAGATGTATGCCGAACATCACAGCAGACCCTAACCGATTAATCGACATGTCAGTGATTATTTACGAACAGCTGCGTTAGCCGGGAAACACAACAACAACAAATATTTAGAGTTTTTGACCGGGGTTTGGTCTGAGTGTGACCGACACCGTGGAACAGTGTCGGGCTCCGGTGTGTCCAGGTGAGTGACGCGTTCACGGACTACCTGTCCGGTCTGTTTGAGCCACATTTATAAATCTGCTCCCGGTGATGACCGGAGCTGACGATGCTAAGCTAACAGCGGTCCGTACCTCGATGGCCTGTCCGAGCTCCAGGTCGAAGGTAACCACACACACACACTCCAGCCAGGAGGAGAAGCGGGCCCACGGACACCGGCTGTCCCCGTGGTCCGCCTCCGACTGTCGGTCAAACGGGTTCATCACGACCTGCAACGAACATCCTCCGGTCCCCCATCACCGGGAACGGGTCAGCATCCACCGGAGCACCGGGCCGAGGAGGACTGTGGAGCCCCCTGCTGGAGGACCAGCGAAGAAGAACAACTTCTTCTTCTTCTTCTTCTTCTTCTTCTTCTTCATCTTCTTCTTCTTCTTTTTGTTTTACGGCGGTTGGCATCCAGCAATAGGTGCATTACCGCCCCCTTCTGCTCTGGAGTATGGACCAGACAATAGCCCCCCCCACAACACACCCACACACACACATTTAGTCCTACCCTATATAGCTACACCATTCCTAACCTACCTTATACCCTATAAAAAAGCCCTGTGTCCCTTAAAAACTTCACTACTACCCTGACTCGCGCTCTCTCACTCATTTCCATTACTCCTTTTAAATTAAACTCTTGGACCCCTAACTCCCTCAGACTATTCCTCATGACCTCTCTCTGTGCCCCATATGCCCTACACCTCAAAAGTACATGATCCACTGACTCCTCCTCTTCCTGACACCTCTCACACAGTCCTGTGTGATGCTTCCCTACCAGTTTAAGTGACTTATTAAGTGAACAGTGCCCTAGCCTTAACCTCATTGTCACCACTTCCTCTCTCCTGTGCCCCATACCTGCCCTAGTGACCCCGATGCTGTTTTGTATGTGAAATAAATGCCTCCCTTTGCCCTCTCTGTTCCACCTCTCTTGCCACATTTGATTGGTTTTCCCCCAAATGACACTCTTAACCTCCGCCTTACTGATACTTACTTCCATTTCTATTCTTCCTTTTCTTAACGCCCTCTTCGCTAACTCATCTGCCCTCTCATTCCCTTTCACCCCTACATGTGCTGGTACCCACATAAATTTAACCAGACTCCCTCTAATCACTATTCTAGTAAGTGACTGCAAAACTCCATATAAAATGTCTTGACAGCTATTAGAATGAAATGATTTCAAGTTTGCTAAAACTGATAAAGCATCTGAGCAAATCAGTACCTTGGTGTGTCTAGCCTCTTCCACCCATCTTAACGCCACCAGCACTGCCAGCATCTCCACCGTGTAGACCCCTATCATATATGACGACCTTCTATTTATCCCAATTCCCTTTGCTGGCACAGCCACCCTAAATCCTGTCACTCCTGTCTCAGGTTCTTTAGCTCCATCAGTATACACAATTGTATAATCACTATACATTCCCATTACTTGACATTTAAAAGCACTTACCAAGTCTGTTTGACCTTTTTCTTTTCTTTTAAGCTCTAACAAACACAAGTCTATATCAGGCAACAAAAGCAACCATGGTGGTATCGCTGGATACACTACTGTGGGGCTTATCCTCACTCCTAAGACTCCCAGTTCATTTGCCACATCATTCCCTACCCACCCAAAATTTTCCCTCTGACTTTTCCCATTCTCCCAGCACTCCCGCAGGACTTCTTTAGTCTGGTGAGAATCACTGTGTTCCTGCAAATGTGCCCAGTAATTCACCATCAGCTGCTTCCTTCTCAGCCCCAGTGGCATCTCTCCCATCTCTACCTGTAGAGCAGGTACTGGCATTGTTTTAAAAGCCCCACTGCACACTCTCAATGCCTGTGCCTGAACCACATCCAGCTTCTTAAGATGAGACCTGGCAGCTGATCCATAGGCAATACTGCCATATTCAAACACCGATCTTATCAGAGCCACATATATTCTTTTTAGTGCTGAGCAACTAGCTCCCCATTCCCTACCTGTCAGACATCTCAATACATTTATCACTTTTTTACATTTTTCTTCTATTCTGCCAATATGACCTGCCCATGTTAACCGTGAGTCAAATACTACTCCCAAAAATTTAAATGTTCCAACTCTTTCTAAGTCATTCCCATACATCCTTAGTTTCATTCCTTCCTCTGTTCTTCTCCTGCTGGAAAAAACTGTCTGGGTTTTCTCCACTGAGAACCGACACCCCCAGTCCCAACCCCACTCTACCACCTCATCAGTAGCCCCTTGCACTTTGCCAGTTACATGCGCGATATTCCTTCCTCTTTTCCACAGCGCCCCATCATCCGCAAAGAGTGACCTACCTATATCTTCTGGCACTTCTGAGAACACATCATTTATCATAATAGTGAAGAGTAACGGACTAATCACACTACCTTGAGGAGTCCTGTTCTCAACTGCATATTGACTTGATAAATCTGATCCAACTCTTACCTGTATTTTCCTTCCAAACAGAAAATCCTTTATCCAATTAAAAACCTTCCCTCTTACACACATCTTGCACAGCTTTATTAACAGTCCCTCTTTCCACATCATGTCGTAGGCTTTTTCGATGTCAAAGAACACTGCAACTACTGACTCTTTATTTGCCTGTGCCTTTCTTATCTCAGTTTCTAACCTAATCACTGCATCCATTGTATTTCTTCCTTTTCTAAAACCATTTTGATAACTTGCCAGCATTTCTCTCTTCTCAAGATCATACAATAATCTCTCTGTTATCATCCTTTCCATTATTTTGCACAGATTTGAAATGAGTTTCCTCCGCAGGGTGGCTGGGCTCAGCCTTAGAGATAGGGTGAGGAGCTTGGACATCCGGGAGGGACTCGGAGTAGAGCCGCTGCTCCTCCACATCGAGAGGAGCCAGTTGAGGTGGTTCGGGCATCTGGTAAGGATGCCTTCTGGACGCCTCCCTTGGGAGGTGTTTCGGGTGTGTCCAACCAGGAGGAGACCTCGGGGCCGCCCCAGAACACGCTGGAGGGACTACATCACCCGGCTGGCCTGGGAACGCCTCGGGGTTCCCTCAGAAGAGCTGACGGAAGTGGCTGGGGAGAGGACTGTCTGGGCTTCTTTGCTGAGGCTGCTGCCCCCGCGACCCGGACCCGGATAAGCGGAGGACGACGAGTACGAGTACGAGTACGAGATTTGATGTTAGCGCTATTGGTCTATAGCTAGTGGGTTGTGAAGGATCCTTACCAGGTTTTCTAATAGGAATCACTACTGCCTCTTTCCATGCACTTGGTAACCTTCCCTCTTTCCATACTTTGTTATAAAGTTGCAGCAACTTTAATAAAGCTCCTTCCCCTAGGTGTTTTAGCATCACATAACATATCATATCTTTCCCAGGAGATGTTGGTTTTGATTTATTTATGGCCCTCGTCAATTCTGCCAATGTAAATGGTTCATCAATTGCTTCACCTGTTTCTTCCCTCCTGTCTAACACACCTGGATACTGAATCATTGTTCTCTCTCTTTTCCTCCTCCCCTCTTCTGACAGGTTATCTGTACTATGTATCTTTGCAAATGTCTTTGCCATGATTTCTGCCTTATCTCTGTTGGAGACTGCTGTTTCCTCCCCAGACGTCATGACTGGATAATCCCATACCCTTCTGTCTCCCCCCATCTTCTTTATCATTCCCCATACCTCTACCACAGGTGTTGTTCTTCCTATTCTATCACAAAACTTTCTCCAACTTGCCCTCTTAGCCTGGCGTACTGTTCTTCTCACTACTACCTGTGCCTTCTTATACTGGATTAAATGTTGCATGTTATGAGTTCTTTTAAGTTGTTTAAATGCTCTGTTTCTATTTCTAACAGCCTGACGACATTCCTCTGTCCACCATGGTACCAGCTCCCTATTCATCATATTTTTACTCCTGGGAATAGCTCCCTCTGCTGCTCTAATAATTCCTGAGGTTACCTGATTATTTATTTCCTCTATATCTCCAGACATGTCAATTCCATTCATTGTTTCCTCACTTAACTCCTGGAACGAATCCCATTTTGCCTTTGCAAAAACCCACTTTGAGATTTGTGCATTAGCATTTGCATCCACTCTCTCTCCTACCAAACATGACACTGGGTAGTGATCACTACCTACAGTTGAATCTGTCCAGACCTCCCAGTTACTAACTCCAGCAATGGAGCTAGACACTAAAGTAATGTCTAATGCTGACTCAGTACCTGCAGTTATGTTCACCCTGGTTCCTCTCCCATCATTCATACATACCAAATTCCTTTCATCCATCAATTCTTCAACTACTTTCCCATTTGAGCCTGTTTGTTCTTCTCCCCTCTCTCCCACACTTCCACCACAATGTATTCTTGATCATCCCCCTTTTCTAGTACCCTATATGGAATATCTTGCTTGATGAATGTAGCACACCCTCCACCTCCCCCCTGATTTCTGTCTCTCCTTATCACTGTATACCCATGTACCACAAAGTCTAAGTTTGATTTTAACCAGGTTTCTTGAACACACACTATATCCGGTCTTACAGCCATTTCCTTAATGAATTGCTTGAATTCCTGGCCATTGGCCGAAGAAGAACAACAACTGGGTCATCAGCTCATTGTAGTGCTTCCTGATGACGTCACAGAGCTTAAACAATCAACAGTGTTTAAAAAAACAAAAAGAAAACAAACAAAACAAACAAATATCAAAGTGTATAAAAAAAATCAACATTGTTTTTACAAAAAAACAAAAAAGAAAACAAACAAACAAAAAGGATTATTTGCCCCTCCCCCCCAGGTGTCTCTCACAGGGCAGGTTTCAGTTCCAGTGTCACAGCAGTGTTCACTGCAGTCAACACATCTCACACGAGAGGTGCTGACTCCGCTCTAAAGTTTTCACAAGTGATGATCTTCACTGCAAACACATGAACCACACCTGAAGCTATCCTGACCGTGTGACTGGGTTCAACCTGAGCCAGTGGTGATTAGTGTCATGAGGAAGCAGATAAACAAGCAAACACAAACAAACAAACATTAAAGAAAGAAAACTTGTCTACTCCGACGGCAACACCTGCATCTTTCTACCTGTTACCGGCTTACGTGTTGGGGCGGAGCACCAAACCAAACAATGTAAACATTGCCACGGCGACAGCAGCTGATGCAGAGACACACATGAATAATCTAAAAACACTTTATTACTAAATATTAAAATATAAACAGATTAAATGTTAAAAAACGACAGGGCTACAATTTAAAACACCTGGTCAATCAATCAATTTTATTTATAAAGCCCAATATCACAAATCACAATTTGCCTCACAGGGCTTTACAGCATACGACATCCCTCTGTCCTTATGACCCTCACAGCTGATCAGGAAAAACTCCCCAAAAAACCCTTTAATGGGGAAAAAACGGTAGAAACCTCAGGAAGAGCAACTGAGGAGGGATCCCTCTTCCAGGACGGACAGACATGCAATAGATGTCGTACAGAACAGATCAACATGATAAATTAACAGTAATCCGTATGACACAATGAGACAGAGAGAGAGAGAGAGAGACAGAGAGAGAGAGAGAGACAGAGAGAGAGAGAGAGAGAGAGAGAGAGACAGACAGAGAGAGAGACAGACAGAGAGAGAGAGAGAGAGAGAGACAGAGAGAGAGACAGACAGAGAGAGAGAGAGACAGAGAGAGAGACAGAGAGAGAGACAGAGAGAGAGAGAGAGATTTGATTTTTAACAATACTTTATTAAAAATCAAATTATTAAACAGGACATGTTCAATAAAACAAAGATTCAGAGAATCCAATTCATCTCAACACAATCCCAAAAATTAGCTCATGGTCAACAATACTGCAAAGGACATCACTGTAACACCACACCCTGCGAAATGTTTCCAGATCCTTCATCATTTTGTAGTAGTTAAAATCAATCTTTAACTGAGTTTTTAACATTTTTACAAACACTAAAACAGCATTATCATCCACAACATTCTCCAGTCGGTTTCTTCTGCTCAGACACGCAGCCATCTTAGCCCTTCCCGGAATGAAGTTAAAAAGCTGGCATTTGTCTTTGGTCTTCTTAGAGTACCTGTAGCCCAGAGTGAACATGCATTTAGTGAAAGTTTCCCCAAACAATCCAAACACATTTCCAAGCATGCTAAACAGTGGCAGCAGTCGACAACACTCCATGAAACAATGAAAAACAGTTTCACGAATTCTGCAAAACGGGCAAATATGGGTAACATCCAAATTAATAACTGATACAAAAGCATTAACCGCTATAATACCATGTAAAACCCTCCACTGCAGATCAGCAGCCCTTTTAATCAATGGTGGTTTATAGAGCGCCCTCCACTCAGGTCCAACATCGTCACTCAGACCTAAGTGAGCTCTCCGTGGAGTGTCAGCTTTACCATTTAATTTGTCCCTGTGCAAAACTTTCCATTTGTATCCTGAAAAGACACACCAGAGGAATTCCCACTATTCAAAAAAGACCTGTACAGTCCCTAAAATCTGGGAAAACATTAATGGAAGGTAAAACATCATTTTCATCAAGCTTAATAGAACCATCACAATATTGCTTTAACAAATTCTTCTTGCTATCTGAAAGAGTATCTCTCCATTTATTTAGCAACAGAGTGATAATCCGCATTGACCTCACCTCTAACCAAGAAGCCAGAGGAGCTGCATTATCCATGTTTACGCCTGCAAGCTGAACTACATGTCCCAGAGTCACTATGTTAGACACACAGAACCGCCTGAGCAGAGTCGGCCCGACCCAACAGACTGTACTGAACCGAGTCCCATGGATGACTGGCTCCTGGAGCAGCCAGAACGCAGAGCAGTGATGTCCCAGTCTCACTTTTTTAAACTGATTCCACACCCTAAACACTCCACGATAGTACTCAGGAAACTCCTTGATGTGAAGCTGCTGTAAATCCATGAGAAACAAAGATCTGTCAAGTCCCAGTCCACCACACTGGCTCAAGATAGCGCAAGTCAGAGGCCTCCACACTAAATCAGTAGGACCACACAGGAACCTTTGTAGGAACTGGAAGTGGAAGGTAGCCCCCCTGCTGCTCAGATGGATCAGGCCCTGTCCTCCTTCATCCCTCCGCAGATACAGCACACTCTGAGGTAGCCAATGTAGTTTGTCCCAGAAGAAATCCACAAGAAGAGCCTGGATCTTAGACAGCAGGTCTGGTGGGGGGTCAACAACTGACAGGTGGTGCCACAAGATAGATGAAACTAAAGGACCCTGACATTTTCATTACAGTCCACTTCCACCTAGCTAATCGACCCTTGACCTTTTTGAGAACATTATCCCAGTTTTTAAGGACAACAGACTGATCCCCTAGAAACACACCTAAATATTTCACCCCCCCCCCCTCTTCCAAATCAACCCCCAAGGCAAACTGAGCTTTTTCTCTAATACAGCTCCAACACTGAGAGCTTCACTTTTATCCCAGTTGACCTTGGCTGAGGACATTAAACCAAACTGGACGACATTTCTCACCAAAATATCAATATCCTGCTGACTGTTCACCAAAATGACCAAATCATCTGCATAAGCAGACAATTTTAAAGGTGCAGTACAACCACGAATAGTCAGACCCCGTAGGTCAGATCTAAGTTTATGCAACAAAGGCTCAATTGCTAAACAATACAACATACCTGAAAGGACACAGCCTTGTCTAACTCCTCTTTGGACCTGGAAAGGAGTGCTAAAACCACCATTAATTTTCAGCACACTCTGAATGTCACAATACAAAACCTTGTCAATAAAACCAGGACTAAAACCAAAAGCATTTAAAGTGAGCCATAAATATTCATGCTTGACACGATCAAAAGCTTTTTCCTGGTCAATTGATATGATACCAACTTTGATGCAAAACAACGTGTTAAATTCAGAATACAAACTGTTACCCTCTGGCAGACGTTACAGAATCCCAGTAAAAAATAAAAAAAGGTTTTTGAATAGGTATAAATTTTCATTCATTCCACTATCCATTACCCTGTTGAACACAGGCCGGTAATGTATGTATGTATGTATGCACTTAGGTATGCACTTTATGATTGTACAGTACAGGCCAAAAGTTTGGACACACCTTCTCATTCAATGCGTTTTCTTTATTTTCATGACTATTTACATTGTAGATTCTCACTGAAGGCATCAAAACTATGAATGAACACATGTGGAGTTATGTACTTAACAAAAAAAGGTGAAATAACTGAAAACATGTTTTATATTCTAGTTTCTTCAAAATAGCCACCCTTTGCTCTGATTACTGCTTTGCACACTCTTGGCATTCTCTCCATGAGCTTCAAGAGGTAGTCACCTGAAATGGTTTCCACTTCACAGGTGTGCCTTATCAGGGTTAATTAGTGGAATTTCTTGCTTTATCAATGGGGTTGGGACCATCAGTTGTGTTGTGCAGAAGTCAGGTTAATACACAGCCGACAGCCCTATTGGACAACTGTTAAAATTCATATTATGGCAAGAACCAATCAGCTAACTAAAAGAAAAACGAGTGGCCATCATTACTTTAAGAAATGAAGGTCAGTCAGTCCGGAAAATTACAAAAACTTTAAACGTGTCCCCAAGTGGAGTCGCAAAAACCATCAAGCGCTACAACCAAACTGGCACACATGAGGACCGACCCAGGAAAGGAAGACCAAGAGTCACCTCTGCTTCTGAGGATAAGTTCATCCGAGTCACCAGCCTCAGAAATGGCAAGTTAACAGCAGCTCAGATCAGAGACCAGATGAATGCCACACAGAGTTCTAGCAGCAGACCCATCTCTAGAACAACTGTTAAGTGGAGACTGCGCCAATCAGGCCTTCATGGTCAAATAGCTGCTAGGAAACCACTGCTAAGGAGAGGCAACAAGCAGAAGAGATTTGTTTGGGCCAAGAAACACAAGGAATGGACATTAGACCAGTGGAAATCTGTGCTTTGGTCTGATGAGTCCAAATTTGAGATCTTTGGTTCCAACCGCCGTGTCTTTGTGAGACGCAGAAAAGGTGAACGGATGGATTCCACATGCCTGGTTCCCACTGTGACGCATGGAGGAGGAGGTGTGATGGTGTGGGGGTGTTTTGCTGGTGACACTGTTGGGGATTTATTCAAAATTGAAGGCACACTGAACCAGCATGGCTACCACAGCATCCTGCAGCGACATGCCATCCCATCCGGTTTGCGTTTAGTTGGACGATCATTTATTTTTCAACAGGACAATGACCCCAAACACACCTCCAGGCTGTGTAAGGGCTATTTGACCAAGAAGGAGAGTGATGGAGTGCTGCGGCAGATGACCTGGCCTCCACAGTCACCGGACCTGAACCCAATCGAGATGGTTTGGGGTGAGCTGGACCGCAGAGTGAAGGCAAAGGGGCCAACAAGTGCTAAACACCTCTGGGAACTCCTTCAAGACTGTTGGAAAACCATTTCAGGTGACTACCTCTTGAAGCTCATGGAGAGAATGCCAAGAGTGTGCAAAGCAGTAATCAGAGCAAAGGGTGGCTATTTTGAAGAAACTAGAATATAAAACATGTTTTCAGTTATTTCACCTTTTTTTGTTAAGTACATAACTCCACATGTGTTCATTCATAGTTTTGATGCCTTCAGTGAGAATCTACAATGTAAATAGTCATGAAAATAAAGAAAACGCATTGAATGAGAAGGTGTGTCCAAACTTTTGGCCTGTACTGTATGTCTGTATGGCGTATGTGGGTATGGAATTTAGGTATGCACTTTACGACCGCACTTTATGTCTTTATGTCTGCACTGTCAGCACTTGTGTTTCTTGTTTATGTTATGTGTTATGTCCTAGGTAGCAGCCTGTGTATGTCCAACACAAATTTCCTTCGGGACTAAATAAATGAATCTTGAATCTTGAATCTTGAATCAAATCTCCAACAAATCTCGGATCAAAGTAATGTTATCAGTAACCCTAACCTACCTGGAACACAGTAGGTCTGATCACAATGAATGACTTGTCCCATCACTTTACTCAGCCTGGACGCCAACACTTTAGAGAGGAGCTTGTAATCAGTGCAGAGCAGCAACACAGGCCTCCAGTTTTTTACTGTATGTCATCAGATAAAGAGTCTCTGAGTTGTTTGGGGCCAAGAACAATAACTTCAGTTTTGTCTGAATTTAACATCAGGAAATTGGTGCTCATCCAAGTTTTTATGTCTTTAAGGCAGTTATGGAGTTTAGTTAATTGATTACTTTCTTCTGGCTTCATCGATAAATACAACTGTGTATCATCCACATAACAATGGAAATTTACAGAGTGATTTCTAATGATGTTACCTAAAGGAAGCATATATAGAGTAAATAGGATTGGTCCGAGCACAGAACCTTGCGGAACTCCAAAACAAACTTTGGTACGTAAGGATGACTCATTATGAACGTCAACAAATTGAAAACGATCAGATAAATAAGATTTAAACCAGCTTAGTGCAGAACCTTTTAGGCCAATTAAGTGATCCAGTCTCTGTAGCAGAATTTGATGGTCAATTGTGTCAAACGCCGCACTAAGATCTAATAAAACAAGTACAGAGACGAGTCCTTTGTCTGAAGCAATCAGAAGGTCATTTGTAATTTTAACTAGTGCGTCCATCTCCTGGTCAGAATAAAACCCAAACATCATCTCTTCTTTAATTAACACTTATACTCTCAGTGTGTCACTCTGCACACTTTGATTGACTGATTTTTACTTGTGCCCCGCCCTCCTGGGTTTATAAGACTCCATCACAGTGGCTGCAGTAACAACCCAAAGTACGAGTTATTGAACTCGTCAGTCCAGAAACAGAATCCTCGGCCGTCTGTCTCCTGACAGAGACATTCAGACCCTGAGTGTACCTGAGCACACAGATCTCAGGCTGTGGTCTATATCAGACTTCACATCAGGTTCCACTCTGTCCGTTGTCTCTATCTGACAAGAAGGTTGTAGTTTCAGTTGATCATCGATCCACACGGAGAGAGACTAAGATTGAAGAGACCAACAGAAAAAAACAACTGGTTTCACCTTTTGCTGACATCATGATGACATCATCGTATCTGAGTTGAAACTCCACTTGTTTCCGTGGTGACAGAGCGGTCCAGAGGTCACATGGTTCTCATGGACCTGGAGACAGGACAGGAGATAAAGGAACAGAGTCAATATTGAGACTGGACGCAGAGACCTTCAGATGATGAAGACCTGACAAGATGAGGCCTTCAACTGATGATGAAGAGTTTCACATTGACCTCAGGTCCATCACACTCAGAGTATAAATACAGTTGCCCTCCTCTCTGTCCGTCTGTCTGTCTGTGGTCAGATGATGAAGTCCGTTCAGTCTGCCGCTCTGTCTCTGACAATGATGACGATGATGACGACAATGATGATGATGATGATGATGATGACATCTGTCTCTGCTGGTCCTCTTCCTCCTTCACTCAACAGGTGAGATTTAAACAAGTTAAACTTTGATATCTGATCAGAAGATCAAAGGAGAAAAGTTAATGATGATGGTGATAGTGATGATAATGATGATGATGATGATGATGGTGATGATTATGAAGATGATGATGATGATGGTGATGGTGATGTCTCCTGTCTGTAGCAGTGATGATATGAACTCTGACAGAGAGACAAACTCCAGCAGGTGAGTCTGAAGTGATTTGATATCTGATCATTAAAGATGATCTATAAATCATGATGTAATGATCAGACTCTCAGGCATGATTATAATAATAAAATAAAATAAATAATAATAATAAATAAAATTAATTGTATCAGAGTTATTAAATCATGACGAGACATCATTTACATTTTAATTATATTTATATTTTCAGATCAGTTCTGACGGAGGAAAATATCTGAGCACTTTTTCATCATGAAGACATTTTACATAATGTATGAGATGTGATTTATAAACTTATATAAACAAAGAAATGAATATTAAATTAATTGATAATGATATTATAACAATACAGATAATTTCTGTGTCAGATCTGACATGCAGATATAATTTTTAAAAAAGTCATTATTAAAATTATAATTAAACAGGTTTGAATTTGTGTTTATTTGTTTGTTTGTGCCGATCAGCTGTGACGAACGTAAACGACCCTCTGACACAAACACTCATTAAAAATAAAATGTGACTTGAGAAATAAATAAAATTTTGTTGTGATGTTTGTTTCTGTTTTGTCTGCAGGTTCGAGTCTCGTCACCACGGCAACAACACCGAGAGCAACTTTACAAGGTCACACACTAATACACACAACTACACACTGAATACACACATACAAACAATAACACACACACACACACACACAAACAGAGAATACGACACATTAAACACATCAGATGTTCCCTGACCTTCATCAGTAAAATCGTCTTGATTACCAAAAACAGCTGTTTTAGGATAAACTTCACTTTGAGATGAATAGAAGTTGATTTGTTTACCTCCTCAGAGACATCAACACAAACATCACAACCAACAACGACATGATGAACAGCACGCTGAAAAACACTGTTAACGTCTCAGCAAATAACACCATGAACAACCTGATGAACAACACAACGAACATCACGACCAACGACACAATGAACGATATGATGAACAACACGATGGAAGACAGAACGAACATCACGGGTGTCTCCACTTTCGTGTACGTAGATTTATTACTGACTTATTTACTGTACCTTTAAAATCTGTTGAAACTTGACTCTGTTTGTTTTTCAGGTTTGTTCTTCCAATGGAGAAAGTGTAAGATTCACCTGTACACATCTGACTCACCTGTACACATCTGACTCACCTGTACACCTCTTATTCACCAGTACACACCTGACTCACCTGTGCACACCTGACTCACCTGGACACATTTGACTCACCTGTACACATCTGACTCACCTGTACACCTCTTACTCACCAGTACACATCTGACTCACCAGTACACACCTGACTCACCTGGACACATTTGACTCACCTGTACACATTTGACTCACTTGTACACCTCTTACTCACCAGTACACATCTGACTCACCTGTACACACCTGACTCACCTGTACACCTCTGACTCACCTGTACACACCTGACTCACCTGGACACATTTGACTCACCTGTACACCTCTTACTCACCAGTACACATCTGACTCACCTGTGCACACCTGACTCACCTTTACACCTCTGACTCACCTGTACACCTCTTACTCACCAGTACACATCTGACTCACCTTTACACCTCTGACTCACCTGTACACATTTGACTCACCTGTACACACCTGACTCACCTGTACACATTTGACTCACCTGTACACATTTGACTCACCTGTACACACCTGACTCACCTGTACACATTTGACTCACCTGTACACATCTGACTCACCTGTACACATCTGACTCACCTGTACACCTCTGACTCACCTGTACACCTCTGACTCACCTGTACACATTTGGCCCACCTGTACACCTCTGACTCATCTGTACACCTCTGACTCACCTGTACACATCTGACTCACCTGTACACATCTGAATCACCTGTATACCTCTGACTCACCTGTACACATCTGACTCACCTGTACACACCTGACTCACCTGTACAGATCTGGTTTACCTGTACACATCTGACTCACCTGTACTTGCTTAAATAGCAGTAGGCGGAGTCAAAGTGGTCTCTGTCTCTACCTGTCCATCCTCAGTGTCTCACCTGTGGTCTCTGTGCCTTTACCTGTCCGTCCTCAGTATCACACCTGTGGTCTGTGTCTCAACCTGTCCGTCCTCAGTGTCGCACCTGTGGTCTGTGTCTCTACCTGTCCGTCCTCAGTGTCTCACCTGTGGTCTGTGTCTCTACCTGTCCGTCCTCAGTGTCTCACCTGTGGTCTGTGTCTCTACCTGTCTGTCCACAGTGTCTCACCTGTGATGTACAGTCCACAGTGCGTCCTCCCCACCTGTCTGACAGCGAACCTCGGCTCCTCCCTGCAGAGTGGAGACGAGACAGCCGGCGGCGCCACGACTGACCCGTTTGGTGTCGGAAAGAAGTGACAGGACGCAGCAGCCATCATCTTCATCATCATCATCATCATCATTATCATCATCTTCATCATCACATGAACTGGTCTCCATGGTGACAGGTGCTGAGGTTCATGGGTATTCAGAGACAGTAAAGCTGATTGGTCAGAAACAAACTGGTGCTTAGATCCTGAGCGATGACATCATCAGTCTGGAAAGTCTCTGGGCTCCATTAAATAAACCGTTGAAATTAAAATACGTCTGACACTTCCTGAAGCTGTGTGATTGGATGTCTGTTGGTGAAATGCACTCTGGGAGCTGTAGTTCATTCAATTATGATTATAATAACATGATGTAATGTCATATATACAATATATAATAATATGTGTAATAAATTCTGATGTGATGCTGTCAACACTTTGTGCTGTGGGCTGTCACATGTCAAACATGTTATATTATCTTACATTAAATTATATTTTATTATCTTATATTATATTTTATTATATTATATGGAATTACATTATATTATTTTATATGAAATTATTTTATTTTAATTCTATTTTATTTTTTATTTTACATTACATTATATTATCCTTTATTATGTTATATTATTTAATATTATATAATATATTACATTATATTATTTTATATCATATTACATTATATATAATCTGAATATTTCTGTATTTTCTGCAGCTGAATCTTCAGTAAAAACTAAATAATGATCCACATGAGATGAAAAATAAAAGGGACCAGCAGGTGGAGAGAAAGATCCACGTCTGAATTATTATTTACTGCTTTTATTTTTAATTATTATCATTATTAAATGATCTTTAAATGTTTGAGTTGTGACTGACGGAGCTGCGTAAAATGTTTTAATGTTTATTTATTTATATCTAATATTTCCTGTGTTCATGTTCCTGATCACTGACAAAAACTGTCAGACATCTGAGTGCTGTTTGTTTGGTTGATTTGTTGATTGAGGTCATTAAGATGATTCTGAATTTCCTTCAGTAGAATCATCAGCATCCATCAGATTGTCTGTTCAGCACTGAACTTTACATATGATGTTAATAAAGACGTATAAATACAAAGTCAATAAAACACATACGAAATTCAATGTGCCCCAAATGTCGTCTGACAGGTTTAAACATCACAGCTGAAACCCAGTGTGCCCCGATTGTCGTCTGACAGGTGTAAACAACACAGGTGTAAACAACACAGCTGAAACCCAGTGTGCCCCGAGTGTTGTCTGGCAGGTTTAAACATCACAGCTGAAACCCAGTGTGCCCCGACTGTCGTCTGACAGGTGTAAACATCACAGCTGAAACCCAGTGTGCCCCGACTGTCGTCTGACAGGTTTAAACATCACAGCTAAAACCCAGCGTGCCCCGAGTGTCGTCTGACAGGTTTAAACATCACAGCTGAAACCCAGCGTGCCCCGACTGTCGTCTGACAGGTGTAAACAACAGAGATGAAACCCAGTGTGTCCCGAGTGTCGTCTGACAGGTTTAAACAACACAGCTGAAACCCAGTGTGCCCCGAGTGTCGTCTAACAGGTTTAAACATCACAGCTGAAACCCAGTGTGCCCTGAGTGTCGTCTGACAGGTTTAAACATCATTAAACATGGAATCTTTTCTCCGACTGAAGAATCTGAATGTTGTGTTTACGTCTGAAAACTATGTCATGAACGTTAAAACAGTCCTCGAGGATTCGATATGTCATCAGTTCATACGGAGATGTTTATACCACAGACAGATGAAGGTGAAGATGAAGATGAAGATGAAAATGACGCTGTATTGATATATGTGTGTGTTGGTGTTTGCCTTACTCACTATTGGTGTGATGAAGATGAAGGAAGTCTTCATCAGCTGATCTCAGAGGTCCGTTAAACTCCACAGACTGAAGCTGACAGGAAGTGTCTCTTCAAAGTAAAAGTCGTTTAATTGACGACCTGTAACAAAGATACAATCGATCATTATCAATAAACTGAAAGAGGAAGTGATTCTTCTAAGGGAAACTGAATCTGATTGGCTGAAAAGGTTCAGTCACATGAACATGAAGTCACATGTCCGTCAGCACAGACAGAGGAAGAAGAGACTGACGTGTGTGTGTGTGTGTCGACTGAGCTGCAGACGTTTAACCTGCTCGATAATCAATTGGTGATTTATTAGAGGAGATGAATGTGACGCAGCAGCTTCATCAGTGAAACCTGGTCAGACGTCTGAGTGTTTATCAATCGATCAGTTTATCCTGAGACAATCAATAACAGCAGATCAACATCGATCTGTTCATTCACAGCAGAGAAACATGACAAGACGTCGTAAAGAACAAAACAATCAGCTGCTTTAATGTCTCATATACTGTCACAGTTTATACAGGTTATATCTAATGTTATATGATGTGATGTGTCAGCATGGTGACAGGGTGAATTATTGTTTTATAAATAAAATGAGTTGTGAGCGCAGCAGCAGAAACACACGTATATCTACACAGAGAGAATATATATATATATATATATAATTAAAACATGAGACTAGTTGGTGTAGTTACAGAGTGTTTTATAATTAAAATGAGTTGCGAGCGCGGCTGCGGCTGCAGATCTGTATGAATAATGTATGAGACGTTAATAAAGAACACATGTGCTGCTTCCTCTCACACATGTAAATGAGCTCATTAACATGTTGAGTGGACACAGACACACACACAATGCTCTCCACAGGTCAAAGGTCACCACTCAGCGTCGCCAGCCATGATTTAAATATGACTGATTATAGATCAGGTCTGATCAATAAACTGTGAACATATCAGTGACAGTTTTTATACAACACGTTCACTTCAGTCACCATGGAGACGTGATGTGTTCAGGTACCTCTGTAAGAGTCAGTGTCTGTTCTTTGTCACTGAGCCTGGAGCTGCTCTCAGCCTCTGACTGATCAGGTTATTGATCAGGTTATAGATAGGTTTTTGTTCTCCTGAAGTTCTCCTGAAGTTCTCCTAATATTCTCCTGCTAACAGACACTCCTGTCCTCCTCATCTGTGTGTGACAGTGAATCATCACCATAATAACTGTAATTTGAGCAGGTAGAAACACCACAGAAGAAGAGATGGAGCAGAACAAAGAGAGGTGAGGAGGAACCAGAGAGGAGGGCTGTGACATCATCACCGACTGTCAGCCAATCACAGAGCTCCGACACACAGAGAGGGAGAGGAGGGAGAGGAGGGAGGAGGTGATAAATCTTTTTATAGACCAGAAGAGAAAAGTTTTTCGTCAGTTCAGAGCTGACGAGAAGACGAAGAGGAGGAGAACTTAAGGAAGAACAGGACGACAAGTGAAGGAGCACCAGAGGAGGAGAAGTGAAACAGAAGCTGAGGAGAACAGGAGGAGGACTAAAGGAAGGAGAAAGAGGAGAAACAGAGGAAGAAGAACAGGAGGAGGAGGACATGAGGAGGAGGCTGAACCAGGAGCAGCAGGAGGGCGTTTGAGGATAAAATCTGATTGAAAAGCAGAAAAACAGAAACTGAAGGAAAACAAGACGTTTGTTTTTTTAAAACTGTGAGTCTGAATCTGTTTATATTTACTGATGCTTTTATTCTGAAAAACAACTTTTATATAGAAATACACACACACACACACACACACACATATATTTATTAATCAATCAATCAATCGATTTTATTTATAAAGCCCAATATCACAAATCACAAATCACAATTTGCCTCACAGGGCTTTACAGCATACGACATCCCTCTGTCCTTAGGACCCTCACAGCTGATCAGGAAAAACTCCCCAAAAAAAACCCTCGTACTATTTATATTTCCCACTCTTACGATACGATATGTTTCTTTTTCTTAAAGACACGAAGGTAAAACATCCATCATCAACTGTTTAATTATATCGACTGTATAAATATCTGTCCCTCAGTTTGAAGAATCTTGAGTTTCATCCTTGTCATCATTTATCTTATTTTTATTTATATTTATATAAAATCTGTCCACACATGTTGATCTGTACATATACAGGACATATATAAATATAAAGAGATGGGTATGTCTCTCTGAGAGACTCAGACTGAGATGGACTGTTGAATCTTTCAGGTCTCACAGCTCAGTGGTCACATGTGGACCTTTAACGTCTTTAACCCTTTGATATATAAACCAGCTGAGTCTGTTTACAGGAGGGACATGGACGTGTCCAACAATCAGACGACTTTAACCAGGAAACAGTCGGTTTATGTCCCGACTGAAACTAAAAGTCAACGTTGAGTCATCAGTCACATGACCAACATTAGTCAGGATCACCTGTAACTGAGCAGTTCAACCTGATGCGCCTCACCTGTCTACATCATCTGTTCCTCTGTCTCGTTGTTCACATCCTCACTGTGAACTCGTCACATGTCCATGTCCACATATGACGTCCAAGGTACCCTGGGTGTGTTGGTTGTTGACGTTCTGGGACGCCGTGTCAACTTCAGCCTGTTACATGCATTGTCTGTTTTCAAAATACACTTCTGTTTTCACAGGAAATGTACAGTTTGATACAGTCTCTTTCAAAATAAAAGCACTACGTCGGTACAACACCCTTCTACTCAGACTTCTGCGCCCCTTTAACTTTTGTTGTTGTCCCCCCATATTTCCTCCTGATGCTGCCAGGTGCTGTTAAACAATACCAACCAGCTGCTGATCATGCCAACATGAAAGGACAGCTACTTCCATCGTTCTGACATACTGATGTTCTGACGTCCTGACGTCCTGACGTTTTGACATCCTGACGTTGTGATGTCCTGACATCCTTCTGACGTTCTGACGTACTGATGTCCTGACATCCTTCTGACGTTCTGACGTCCTGATGTTCTGACGTCCTGACGTACTGATGTTCTGATGTTCTGACGTCCTGACGTTCTGATGTCCTGATGTCCTGACGTTCTGATGTCCTTTTTTTTTTAATACCTGTCTGCATTAATCTTTGTAGCTTAGCGCCACAAAAGGGTGTAAGCTATTGTGGCCTTGAGGTTGTTGTGCTCCATACAGATTACCAAAAATAAACAAATAAATGTATAATAAAGAAAAGAAAACGGAAAATAAATAAATAAATAATAAAAAATAATAATTAAAAAATAATTAAAAAAAAAAAAACACAACAAAAAAAAACAAAAGAGAAGTCTATACTGAAACCAGAAATGTGAGAGTCCTGGTGGTCGAGGAAAGCCCGATTGTGGAGAAGAGTTGTCAGAGCAGTGTGGTAGGTTTGAGAAGCAACTGCCCCTCCGGCAGGAACCCGCAGAGCTTCCAGGGCGGCATCCAGCCCACCCGCCACAGGGCCACGGGCCCCCCCCCCCCCGACACCGGGAAGCAACTGAGCCCCTTTTAAGTGATCCCATCGGTTCTTTGCGATGCGTCATGGAGCTGAAGTATCGAACATGCACGCGTGTATTTGAACCCTTCCAATGTGTTTATGAGAACCATCACCAGGGTCCAGGGTCAATGTCCCAGCCCAGGCGGCCGGTAAGGCACCACAAGGCCGCAGGAGTGCCCAGACCCCACGCCCAGGGAGCCGCAAAGGCCACAGGACACCACGCAGGCCCAAGGACCCGGGGCTGCAATGGCCAGCACCCCCAGAGAGCCAGAGATATACCCCAGATGGGCGGGGCAGGAAGGCCCGCCCACCCACCATCCAACGCAGACCCCCCCAACCACCACCCACACCACCATGATGTAAATGGGCTCCCTGGCTCCAACTCACAGCCCGGGAGGGCCGGGCCTCACGAGCCATACCATGCGTATCTACAGCGTGTGTGTTGACCCACTACCCCCCCCCCCCCCCCCCCTTTACTATGATTCTCTGATCTCTGATGGAGAAACATTAACCCTACACCGTGAGTGTGAATGTGAGTGCCCCTAAATGTGATGTGGTGCATTAAAATTGAGGGACATAGGAGACAGGTGGGGGCAAGGCTGATGGCTACAGCACACTGCTGTCCTGCAGCCTGTGCAGCCATAAGGCCCCTGGAACCTGTTCCCATCTGTCCCCCAAGATGTAGGTGTGTGTGGTGCTTTAAAATTGGAGGACAGATAAGGATGGGCTGGGGGGCAGTATGGAGGGCTACAGGACACCACTGTCCCATAGCCTGCCCCATCGTGAAGCCCCCCAATCCATCAGTGGTCTGCACCTCAAAGAGTGAATGTATGTGGTGCGTTAAAAGTGTGAAATGTGTGGTAAGTGAACTAAATGTGGTTTAGGAGGCCAGGCCAGTGTAGGCCCGGCCCGAGGGCTGGAGGGATGGATGAGAGGGGCTAGAAGGTAGTGCCAACCAGACCCTGGCACAGCGAGGCCCCCAAAGCCCATGGACAGCGGGCCAGGTGGGCCCCAAGGAAACCCAACGGGCCCCCACCAAACCCCGCCCCCCAAGCAACCGCAGCGCAGCGCCGTTCTGATGTCCTGATGTCCTGATGTTCTGATGTCCTGACGTCCTGATGTCCTGATGTCTTGACGTCCTGATGTTCTGATGTCCTGACGTCCTGACGTTCTGATGTCCTGATGTCTTGACGTCCTGATGTCCTGACGTCCTGAAGTTCTGATGTCCTGACGTTCTGATGTCCTGATGTCTTGACGTCCTGATGTCCTGACGTCCTGACGTTCTGATGTCCTGATGTTCTGATGTTCTGATGTCCTGACGTCCTGATGTCCTGATGTCTTGACGTCCTGATGTTCTGATGTCCTGACATTCTGATGTCCTGACATCCACCTGACGTCCTGACGTTCTGATGTCCTGACATCCACCTGATGTCTTGACGTCCTGATGTCCTGACATCCTGATGTCCTGACGTTCTGATGTTCTGACGTCCTGACGTTTTGACATCCTGACGTTGTGATGTCCTGATGTCCTGACATTCTGATGTCCTGACATTCTGACGTCCTGACGTTCTGATGTCCTGACGTTCTGATGTCCTGACTTCCTGACGTTCTGACGTTCTGATGTCTTGATGTCCTGATGTCCTGATGTCCTGACATCCTGACGTCCTGCCAGACCTGAATTAAACTCACTGACAGAAACTTAATGAAAGCAGTTGAAGCGTCTCACTGCAGGACACTCCAATCAGAATCATCGATTAACCCAAAACAAAATCCACATGATAACAAACCAACCTGCTCAGAGGTAAAATCACATCAATTATTTTACCATAAAAACACAACAAATTCCACATCTAAATAAAAACCTCATCATCACCACGACATCAATGATAAAATCATTCTCTCTAAAACTCACCTCAGCAGCGTGTGCACGACAGTGATCATGGATCAGGACTGAGGCCAACACACCTGAGCTCCATAAGCCTCTTCACAGTCCAGGTGACGTCTCTGACTGGGCCCTAGTGTCCTCCGTCTACAGGATCTGTCCTCGACTCTGAGAAGCTCCATTGGTTGATGTCACTGAGCTCGCTAACATCAGCCGAGGAGGACACTGTTAATGTTTACGTCTCACGCTATATGATCCTGTCATCCACGACTAGTTGCAGGCTTCCTTCTGCACAGTGATTGGTGGTTGTAGTTCCGCAGACAGGAAATAGTTCCTACATGAAAGTGCTCACAATTTAGCAGAGCTGACAGAGACTGGTAATGTCCGCACCTACGTCATATATGATGTTACAGTGTCTGATGTTCATATTAATTAATAATGAGATAAATGTTTGAAAAGTAAAAACCTCAGCAAACTTCAGATCGTTCTGAAAACTCTGTTTCCAACAAGATGAGCCGACATTAGCTGATGATGAACAATTATCTCTAAACTCTGCTGATGCAGAACCATCGTCTCTAAACTGTGCCGCTGATGAGGAACAATCGTCTCTAAACTCTGCTGATGAGGAACAATTGTATCTAAACTTTGATGATGAAGAACCGTCGTCTCTAAACTTTGCTGGTGAAGAACCATTGTCTCTAAACTCTGCTGATGAGGAACAATTGTATCTAAACTTTCATGATGAAGAACCATCGTCTCTAAACTTTGCTGGTGAAGAACCATTGTCTCTAAACTCTGCTGATGAGGAACAATCGTATCTAAACTTTGATGATGAGGAACAATCGTCTCTAAACTTTGCTGCTGAAGAAACATTGTCTCTAAACTCTGCTGATGAGGAACCATCGTCTGTAAACTTTGCATGTGAAGAACCATCGTCTCTAAACTTTGCTGATGAAGAACCACCATCTCTAAACTTTGCACGTGAAGAACCATCGTCTCTAAACTTTGCTGATGAATAACCATTGTCTCTAAACTCTGCTAATGAAGAAAAATCCTCTCTAAACTCTGCTGATGAAGAACCATTGTCTCTAAACTCTGCTGATGAAGAACCATCGTCTCTAAACTCTGCTGATGAAGAACCATCGTCTCTAAACTCTGCTTATGGGGAGCCATCGTCTCTAAACTCTGCTGATGAAGAACCATTGTCTCTAAACTCTGCTGCTGAAGAACCATTGTCTCTAAACTCTGCTTATGGGGAGCCATCGTCTCTAAACTCTGCTGATGAAGAATCATCGTCTCTAAACTCTGCTGCTGAAGAACAATCGTCTCTAAACTCTGCTGATGGAGAACCATTGTTTCTAAACTCTGCTTATGGGGAACCATCGTCTCTAAACTCTGCTGATGAAGAACAATCGTCTCTAAACTTTGCTGATGAAGAATAATCATCTCTAAACTCTGATGATGAAGAACCATTGTCTCTAAACTCTGCTGATGAAGAACAATCGTCTCTAAACTTTGCTGACGAAGAATCGTCTCTAAACTCTGCTGATGAAGAACCATTGTCTCTAAACTCTGCTGATGAAGAACCATTGTCTCTAAACTTTGCATGTGAAGAACCATTTTCCCAAACTCTGCTGATGAAGAACAATCGTCTCTAAACTCTGCTGTTGAAGAACCGTCATCTCTAAACTCTGCTAATGAAGAACCATTGTCTCTAAACTCTGCTGATGAAGAATCATTGTCTCTAAACTCTGCTGATGAAGAACCATTGTCTCTAAACTTTGCTGATGAAGAACCATTGTCCCTAAACTCTGCTGCTGAAGAACCATCGTCTCTAAACTCTGCTGATGAAGAACCATCGCCTCTAAAATCTGCTGCTGAAGAACTATCATCTCTAAACTCTACTGCTGAAGAACCATCGTCTCTAAACTCTGCTTAGAGTTTAGATGGCGACTGTTAATACACCAAATTAATCCAAAACTAAAAACTGTTTTAACACAGAGATATAAAAACACTACATGTTACGTAAGGGATAATGTATAGTGAGCCGGGGACTGTTGAAAAATAACTCCTGACAGGGGAACACATCAGGGTTCCATTCCCCCGCAGGGAGTTATTTTTCAACTGTCACTGGCTCACTATACATTATCTCGCTTAGAACATGGCTTACGACTAAAGCCCAGCATACACTGTATGATTTTTGACTGGTTTTGACCCGATTTTTGAGACGCACGACCTGCCGACGCTTGGACCGGATTTCCGCTTCGTCGTGCGACGAAGCGCAACAAACATACAAGCTAGCACGCTAGACGAGGTACAACACACACACACACACACACACACACACAGGGTGCACCCGGCTGTAGCCAGCTTGCCTCCAACTCTCGTTGTAAAATGGACAAACCATACTGTCCACGTCTTTCAAGCCATCTGCGAGTCCATATGTGCCGACGCCTCTTCTTTTTGGACGTTTCGGAACACAGTATAGCGTAAATCATCAAAGCAAACCACTTGTCCTGCTTCGTTGGCAACATCGGCACTTCCTGAACAAATCGGAGCTTTCAAATGTATATTTATTGACAGCTGTCAACGGGCAAGACAGTCAGCAGAGGCCAACGAGCCGTTTTCACCCGTACAGTGTGAGCTCTCTGGTCGTGCTTGATGATCGGAACGTACAGTGTGAGCACATAAATCGTGAGCTTTGGCCGCACATCACAGACAATTCACTCGTACAGTGTGAGCTGGTATTAACAACAAGATTTTAAAAATCGTACAGTGTATGCTGGGCTTTAAACATTCAAATGTTAGAACTGGCATCAATATTATTAAATTGCTGGCAGAGTGTAGTGACAGAGGAGAGGCGTTCACCAGACAAACAGGAGCGGAGGAGAGGATTTTACTCCACTTCTCCTGGTCAGAGATGCTGGGTGCCCAGTAGCTGCGAAGGCTGCCCTCACATTTATGGCCAGTGACCGACATGATCCGCCTGCTCTCCAGGACAGCTTGGGAGAGCTGTGTGGACTAACGTTAACTGATTTCGATGCTCCTCAGTCTAAGGCCATTGCTATGGCGTCCCTAGCAACGGAGCAGCAGAGCAGCAGTGATACCTCAGGAAATAAACACCGCAGAATTTTGTTGATTGACCAGTCAGAATCAAGTATTTAAGAGTGCCATGTTCTAAATATACATAACTGAAAATAAAATGATCATATGACAGAAACAATAATCAGAGTCATCACAGCTGATCCTCCAGCTGCTGTGACATCATCTGATGTTGACCAATGAGATGACATCAGTCACAACTTCAAATATAATTTTATTTAATTTACACACAGAAACACATGAACTGTACCTGAGTACAATGGATGGACCTGCACTTGTACAGATCCTTCCTAGTCATCCAACCACTCAGAGCGCTTTTACACTATATGACATTCACCCATTCACACACACACTCACACGCTGGTGGCCGCGGCTACCATACAGGGTGCCACCTGCTCCTCGATTTTTAACACACTGACACACTGATAGAGCAGACATCAGGAACAATTTGAGGTTCAGTATCATGCTCAAGGATACTTCCACATGCAGACTGGAGGAGCCGGGGATCGAACCGCTGATCTTCTGATTGGTGAACAACCCACTCTGCCACAGCCACCCAGCAGTACACATGAACACATGAACTGTAGACATTTAATGAATCTTTGACCTGGTTGTCTATATTTACTGTGTGTTGTCATGGTAACAGTGAAGCTGTTATCGTACGTTGTTGTTTACATTTTAAATCAGGTGGCGTGTACATGTTGCATTGGTCCTGTGGTCGTCATGGTAACGGTGAAGCAGCCTCACAGGATGAGTGCAGCTCTGTGATCTGATTCAGTCTGAGAGGAGACTTTTCACATTTAATACCACTGCGCCACTTCCTCATGTCACCACCAAAATAAGAGCGCAGCAGCCTCAGCACCAATCAACTGTCTCTGTTTTAATTTACACCCAGATGTGTTTATGATGTCAGAAATCTGAATGTACAAAACACAGACGAGACCATTTCCAGTTCACCTCCTAAAACTGCTGCTCCCTGTTGTTTCTATCAACAAACAACAACAACAACAACAACAACAACAACACAAACAGGGAACAAATGTGACGTTGTTGGGACTATTTTCAGCAGCGCATGAATCCACACTGCAGTGAGTCAAAATAAACTACATTTACTTGTTTACCTGTTTGTTGACAGTCACCAGAAGAAAAACAACAACCGGCAGACATCATCATGAGTGAAGAGAAACATCGAATAAACATCAACTCAGTCTGTCGTCAAAGTACTGAGACCGAAACATACCAAGGACTGAGAAAACACCTGGGACAGGTAACAACAAGGTGAGACCTGGACACAAACGCAGCAACACCTGGGACAGGTAAACACCACCATACTCTATGACACACACTGACAGGAAATCATCTTTTGTCCAGATGTTGAGTCCGGGGCCTCCATCATGGACAATGTGACAGCTGGCAGCCCGCCAGGTGAGACGCACCTGAAGAACTACAACTATCTGGCCCTGGTCCTCGGCGTGCCCCTGATCCTGGTCATCATCCTGGGCAACGTCCTAGTGTGTCTGAGCGTGCTCACTGAGCAATCCTTAAAAACCGCGACCAACTACTTCATCATCAGCCTGGCGGCCGCTGACCTGCTGCTGGCGCTGCTGGTGCTGCCGCTCTATGTCTACTCTGAGGTCAGTGTGACTCTATACCAGCACTGTGAGGACATGTTAGAATGTGAGGACATGTTAGAATGTAAAGATCTAATCTGAGGCCTGTGAGGACGGTTGTGTTTATGAGGACAGACTGGTGTTTAAACAGCACTTTGAGGACATGAGTTCATCCGTGTGTCTGTGTTGTGTTTAGTTTCTGGGCGGCATCTGGACGTTAAGCACCGCCCTCTGTGACGCTCTGATGACCATGGATGTGATGCTGTGCACCGCCTCCATCCTCAACCTGTGTGCCATCAGTGTGGACAGGTGAGTCCAAACACAAGTGTGTGTCTCACCCATCTGTGTCTAACCTGTCTGTGTCTTGCCCGCCTGGGTCTCACCTGTCTGTGTCTCATCTGTCTGCGTCTCACCTGTCTGCATCTCACTTGTCTGCATCTCACCTGTCTGTGTTGTGTCTCACCTGTTGTGTCTCACCTGTCTGTGTTGTGTCTTACTTGTCTGCGTCTCACCTGTGCGTGTCTCACCTGTCTGTGTCTCACCTACCTGTGTTGTGTCTCACCTGTTGTGTCTCACCTGTCTGTGTTGTGTCTCACCTGTCTGTGTCTCATCTGTCTGCGTCTCACCTGTTTGTGTCTCATCTGTCTGCATCTCACCTGTCTGTGCTGTGTCTCACCTGTCTTGTGTCTCACCTCTTGTGTCTCACCTGTCTTGTGTCTCACCTTTTGTGTCTAAACTGCCTGTGTCTAGCCTGTCTGTGTCTCTCCTGTGTTGTGTCTCACCTGTCTGTCTCACCTGGCTGTGTCTCACCTTTTGTGTCTCACCTGTCTGTGTCTCACCTGTCTGTGTTGTGTCTCACCTGTCTGTGTCTCACCTGTCTGTGTTGTGTCTCACCTGTGTGTGTCTCACCTGTGTGTGTCTCACCTGTGTTGTGTCTTACCTGTGTGTGTCTCACCTGTCTGTGTCTCACCTGGTTGTGTCTCACCTGTCTGTGTCTCACCTGTGTTGTGTCTCACCTGTGTGTGTCTCACCTGTTGTGTCTCACCTGTCTGTGTCTCACCTGGTTGTTTCTCACCTGCCTGCATCTCACCTGCCTGCATCTCACCTGTCTGCGTCTCACCTGTCTGTGTCTCACCTGTCTGTGTTGTGTCTCACCTGTCTGTGGTGTGTCTCACCTGTTTTGTGTCTCACCTGTCTCGTGTCTCACCTGTCTGTGTCTCACCTGCCTGTGTCTCACCTGCCTGCATCTCACCTGTCTGTGTCTCACCTGTCTGTGGTGTGTCTCACCTGTCTGTGTTGTGTCTCACCTGTCTTGTGTCTCACCTGTCTGTATCTCACCTGTGTTGCATCTCACCTGTCTGTGGTGTGTCTCACCTGTCTGTGTTGTGTCTCACCTGTCTTATGTCTCACCTCTTGTGTCTCACCTGTCTTGTGTCTCACCTGTCTGTGTCTCACCTGTGTTGCATCTCACCTGTCTGTGTCTCACCTGTGTTGTGTCTCACCAGTGTTGTGTCTCATCTGTGTGTGTCTCAGGTACATCGCTGTAGTTGTTCCTCTGAAGTATAACAGAAACCAGTTCAGCGTCCGTCAGTTGGCGCTCATTGCAGCGACCTGGGTGCTGTCTCTCAGCGTGGCAAGCCCGGTGATCTTCGGTCTGAACCAGGTGGCGGGTCGCAATCCGAGCGTGTGCAAACTGGAGGACAAGCGGTTCGTGGTGTACTCGTCCATCTGCTCCTTCTTCGTGCCATGTCCCGTTATGCTCCTGTTGTATTATGGGATGTTTCGAGGCCTGCGGCGGTGGAGCAGTCGGAGCCGCTCTCAGGGTGGGCGGGGCAGTCATCCTGCTCTGTCTGTACGCCTCCACCTGGCTCTACGGCGAGTGAAGGTGACCAGGAGCCGAGAGAAGGTTGTGTATGTCACATCAGTCGGGCTCAGTCCCACCTCTCCGTCCAGTGTCTCCATGACAAACCCAGTGTCGGAGGAGCAGCAGGACGGAGTGCCGGCGGCGCCGGAGAGCGACCCGATGACAACGCAGATGGACAGCGTGTCGGATGGCGAGCCCAC